>NW_019174311.1:8459837-8559003 GCF_002260705.1 Seriola dumerili | reverse complement strand
GTTTTTTGACATTTTCAAGGCTTACTATACTATGTCATTTAATTCCTTACCATACTATGACCCTTTTATGACATTTTATGACTTAATATACTATTATGTTTTTTTGACGTTTAATGCCATACTATACTATGACGTTTTTTGAAATTTTTATGCCATACTATACTATGATGTCTTTTGGCATTTTCAAGCCTTATCGTACTATGTCCTTTTATTCCTTACCATACTATGACCTTTTTATGACCTTTTACACCTTAATATAAAATGATGTTTTTTTGACGTTTAATGCCATACTATACTATGACGTTTTTTGGCATTTTCTGGCCTTATTATACTATGTCATTTAATTCCTTACCATACTATGACCTTTTTATGACATTTTATGCCTTAATATAAAATTATGTTTTTTTGACATTTTATGCCATACTATACTATGACGTCTTTTGGCATTTTCAAGCCTTATCGTACTATGTCCTTTTACTCCTTAGCATACTATGACCTCTTTATGACCTTTTCACCTCAATATAAAATGATGTTTTTTTGACGTTTAATGCCATACTATACTATGACGTTTTTTGGCATTTTCAGGCCTTATTATACTATGTCCTTTTATTCCTTACCATACTATGACCTTTTTTTGACATTTTATGCCTTAATATAAAATTATGTTTTTTTCTACATTTTATGCCATACTATACTATGATGTCTTTTGGCATTTTCAAGCCTTATCATAATATTTCCTTTTATTCATTACCATACTATGACCTTTTTATGACATTTTATGCCTTAATATAATATGATATTTTTTGACGTGGTATGCCATACTATACTATTTCATTTTATTCTTTACCACACTATGACATTTTTATCACCTTTTAATCATTAATATACTATGACGTTTTTTGTCAATTTCATGCCATACTATACTAAGATATTTTTGACATTTTAAAGGCTTATTATACTTTGTAGTTTTAACTCTTGCCATCTCATTACATTGTTATGATCTTTTATGCCTTATTATACTATGTCCGTTTATTCCTTACCATACTATAACCTTTTTATTACATTGTATGCCTTAATATAATATGATGTTTTTTTGACGTTTAATGCCATACTATACTATGACGTTTTTTGACATTTTCAAGGCTTACTATACTATGTCATTTAATTCCTTACCATACTATGACCTTTTTATGACCTTTTCTGCCTAAATATAATTTGATGTTTTTTTGACATTTTTATGCCATACCATACGATGATGTTTTTTTGCATCTTGATGCCGTTTTACTATGTGCTTTTATGCCTCAATATATGATAATGTTTTTATGACGTTTTATGCCATACTATACTATGACGTTTTTTGACATTTTCAAGGCTTACTATACTATGACATTTTTTGGCATTTTTAGGCCTTATTATACTATGTCCGTTTATTCCTTACCATACTATGACCTTTTTATGACCTTTTCTGCCTAAATATAATTTGATGTTTTTTTGACATTTTTATGCCATACCATACGATGATGTTTTTTTGCATCTTGATGCCGTTTTACTATGTGCTTTTATGCCTCAATATATGATAATGTTTTTATGACGTTTTATGCCATACTATACTATGACGTTTTTTGACATTTTCAAGGCTTACTATACTATGACATTTTTTGGCATTTTTAGGCCTTATTATACTATGTCCGTTTATTCCTTACCATACTATGACCTTTTTATGACCTTTTCTGCCTAAATATAATTTGATGTTTTTTTGACATTTTTATGCCATACCATACGATGATGTTTTTTTGCATCTTGATGCCGTTTTACTATGTGCTTTTATGCCTCAATATATGATAATGTTTTTATGACGTTTTATGCCATACTATACTGTAACGTTTTTATGATCTTTTATACTTTAATTTAANTACTATACTATGTCATTTAATTCCTTACCATACTATGACCCTTTTATGACATTTTATGACTTAATATACTATTATGTTTTTTTGACGTTTAATGCCATACTATACTATGAAGTCTTTTGGCATTTTCAGACCTTATCATACTATGTCCTTTTATTCCTTACCATACTATGACCTGTTTGTGACCTTTTATGCCTTAATATAATAGGATGTTTTTTTTGACCTTTTATGCCATACTATACTATGAAGTCTTTTGGCATTTTCAGACCTTATCATACTATGTCCTTTTATTCCTTACCATACTATGACCTGTTTGTGACCTTTTATGCCTTAATATAATAGGATGTTTTTTTTGACCTTTTATGCCATACTATCCTATGACGTTTTTTGACATTTTAATGCCATACTATACTATGACGTCTTTTGGCATTTTCAAGCCTTATCGTACTATGTCCTTTTACTCCTTAGCATACTATGACCTCTTTATGACCTTTTCACCTCAATATAAAATGATGTTTTTTTGACGTTTAATGCCATACTATACTATGACGTTTTTTGGCATTTTCAGGCCTTATTATACTATGTCCTTTTATTCCTTACCATACTATGACCTTTTTTTGACATTTTATGCCTTAATATAAAATTATGTTTTTTTCTACATTTTATGCCATACTATACTATGATGTCTTTTGGCATTTTCAAGCCTTATCATCCTATGTCCTTTTATTCCTTACCATACTATGACCTTTTTCTGACCTTTTATGCCTTAATATAACACAATGTTTTTTTGATGTTTAATGCCATACTATACTATGACGTCTTTTGGCATTTTCAAGCCTTATCATCCTATGTCCTTTTATTCCTTACCATACTATGACCTTTTTCTGACCTTTTATGCCTTAATATAACACAATGTTTTTTTGATGTTTAATGCCATACTATACTATGACGTCTTTTGGCATTTTCAAGCCTTATCATCCTATGTCCTTTTATTCCTTACCATACTATGACCTTTTTCTGACCTTTTATGCCTTAATATAACACAATGTTTTTTTGATGTTTAATGCCATACTATACTATGACGTCTTTTGGCATTTTCAAGCCTTATCATCCTATGTCCTTTTATTCCTTACCATACTATGACCTTTTTCTGACCTTTTATGCCTTAATATAACACAATGTTTTTTTGATGTTTAATGCCATACTATACTATGACGTCTTTTGGCATTTTCAAGCCTTATCATCCTATGTCCTTTTATTCCTTACCATACTATGACCTTTTTCTGACCTTTTATGCCTTAATATAACACAATGTTTTTTTGATGTTTAATGCCATACTATACTATGACGTCTTTTGGCATTTTCAAGCCTTATCATCCTATGTCCTTTTATTCCTTACCATACTATGACCTTTTTCTGACCTTTTATGCCTTAATATAACACAATGTTTTTTTGATGTTTAATGCCATACTATACTATGACGTCTTTTGGCATTTTCAAGCCTTATCATCCTATGTCCTTTTATTCCTTACCATACTATGACCTTTTTCTGACCTTTTATGCCTTAATATAACACAATGTTTTTTTGATGTTTAATGCCATACTATACTATGACGTCTTTTGGCATTTTCAAGCCTTATCATCCTATGTCCTTTTATTCCTTACCATACTATGACCTTTTTCTGACCTTTTATGCCTTAATATAACACAATGTTTTTTTGATGTTTAATGCCATACTATACTATGACGTCTTTTGGCATTTTCAAGCCTTATCATCCTATGTCCTTTTATTCCTTACCATACTATGACCTTTTTCTGACCTTTTATGCCTTAATATAACACAATGTTTTTTTGATGTTTAATGCCATACTATACTATGACGTCTTTTGGCATTTTCAAGCCTTATCATCCTATGTCCTTTTATTCCTTACCATACTATGACCTTTTTCTGACCTTTTATGCCTTAATATAACACAATGTTTTTTTGATGTTTAATGCCATACTATACTATGACGTCTTTTGGCATTTTCAAGCCTTATCATCCTATGTCCTTTTATTCCTTACCATACTATGACCTTTTTCTGACCTTTTATGCCTTAATATAACACAATGTTTTTTTGATGTTTAATGCCATACTATACTATGACGTCTTTTGGCATTTTCAAGCCTTATCATCCTATGTCCTTTTATTCCTTACCATACTATGACCTTTTTCTGACCTTTTATGCCTTAATATAACACAATGTTTTTTTGATGTTTAATGCCATACTATACTATGACGTCTTTTGGCATTTTCAAGCCTTATCATCCTATGTCCTTTTATTCCTTACCATACTATGACCTTTTTCTGACCTTTTATGCCTTAATATAACACAATGTTTTTTTGATGTTTAATGCCATACTATACTATGACGTCTTTTGGCATTTTCAAGCCTTATCATCCTATGTCCTTTTATTCCTTACCATACTATGACCTTCTTATTTCATTTTATGCCTTAATATAATATGACGTTTTTTTGACATTTTATGCCATACCATGTTATCATGTTTTTATGCCATACTATAAGATTGACAATATTTAACATTTTTCATGCCTTACGATACTATGACTTTTTATGCCATACTATACTTTGACAATTTGTGACATTTTTATGCCATAATATACTATGACGTTTTTTGATGTTTTTATGCCTATATCTTTTTATGCCATAGTATAATAAAACATTTGTTGACATCTTCATGCCATACTATACCTAATGCTCATTGACATTTTATGTCATACTATACTATGATATTTTATGCCATATTATATTATGACGGTCATTGTGATTTTATGCCATACTATTCTATGACGTAGTATGCAATACTATACTATGACACTTTTTGAAAATTTTATGCCTTACTATACCATGACGTTTTTTGACGTTTTTATGCCATACTAAAATATCAGGATTTTTTTATGCCATAATATACTATGACATTTTCAACTTTTTATGCCTCATTCTAATATGTCGTTTTTGACTTTTCATGCCTCATAATACTTCAACAATGAAATTTTTCATACCTTAGTAATACAATAGTAAGACCTTTTATGCTTTACCGTACTATGTTTTTATGCATCATAAAATAAAGTCATAGTTTAGCTATGACTTTTTATTCTTCACTATACTATGATGTTTTTATGACATTATATGCCTCACTATATTATGACCTTTTAATGCCTTACTTTACTGTGACATTTTTTATGTCGAACTATATTATGACTTTTTTCCCTCATTATTTAATGACATTTAATGCCTTATTATGATGTTTTTATGACACTTTTATGCCTTACTATACCATAACATTTTATGTCTTATTATACTAGACATTTTTTGCCTTACTATACTTTGATATTTTTATGACATGTTTATGCCTTATTTACTGTTACATTTTTAATGCCTTTCTATACTTTGAATTTTCAATTACTTTTTATGCCTAATTGTAATATCACCATTTCTACTTTTTATGCCTTAATATACTATGTTGTATGACATTTTATGCCTCACTATACTATGACGTTTATATGACTTTTAGTGCCTTAATATAATGATTTGTTTTCCCTACTAGCACTTTTCCTTTCCTTAGTGTACTATGACATTTTTATGTCTTACTACAATATAATGTTTTAATGGCTTAATATAATATGACTTTTTATGCCTTATTATAATTTTACTCCTTCTGCCTTACTATGGTATGATGTTTTTTTGCCTTATCATATGACCTTTTATGCCTTACCATGTTATGACGTCACTTTGCTTTACTATACTATGACTTTTCATTGCTTAATATAATATTACACTCCTATGCCTGACTATACTATGACCTTTAAATGCCTTCCTATACTATGAAATGTTTATACCTCACCATAATATGACTTTTGTAGCCTTACTATACTATAACATTTTTATGTCTTACTATACTATGACCTTTTAATGTCTTACTATACTATGATGTATATTTTTTTATGATGAACATATACTGACAGGCTTTGGGACTGATATATATATTTATGTAACATATGTCTATAATTTAAACAGACATACTAAAGTACATGTTTGTATTAGCTAGACATATATGTCAATATATGATATTGTTTCACATGTATATTTTACATATTTAGGCTATAATGTATGTACATATATAATTTTATGTCATATGTACATATATTTTATTAATGGAAAATCAACAGATGTATGTATATTACAGTTTTTGGCTAGATTTCTGCCTACCACAGATTCAAATTAAATTGAACTACATTGAGTGAAATTAATAAAATAAAATATATGTAATTAAGTTAATAGAATTGTATTAAATCATTTGTTTTGAATTTATTCAGACAGTGAAGTGAAGACACAGGAAATGTGGGGAAAAAGAATAGGGGCATGACATGCAGATTTGACCAACTGGGAGTTGAATCAGAGACTTGGTGCTCAAGACATTTATGGCCATGTGGTATGCCCCCTAACTACTTGGCCAAAAACATAATATGTATAGTATGTATAATACAATAAGCCACGAATGTCATCGGTGCGGAGGCATAAAAGCAAAGTCCAGTAAATGAATACAAATTTCTGTAACATAACTTTGATTTATTCCTTTCTACTTGATAAAGGATACTCCTGATGGCCCCATATTTATTGTGGGACCCTTTTGGAAACAAATGGAGCAGGCTACTGAACTGTATATAAAGTAATTAAAACTAGCTCCACCTTGACTGACAACAAAATGCTATGATCATCATTGTATTAGTATTATTAGCAAACCAACAATATCATGCATAATGATGTATCACTCACAGGGGCCATTTTACTGTAAAATGAGTACTTTTAGTAAGGAATAAATTTAAAGTGTACTTTGTTGATACTTTGGCACCAAATACTGTATTTGTGAATGCAATAAATTCACACCATTAGCTGTACTTTACTAATAGCATAGTAGTAGTACATAAGTACATTTTACTTACGTAAAGGATTTGAATACTTCCTCCAGTATTTCCACCACAGTGCAAATTGAATCAAATCAAGTTGTAATTAAAACTTTGACATGCAAACTACTAATATAGACTAGCTCTGAATTGGCTCACCAAAAAAGGAAACAGCAAAACCCTCTAACACGCAGCCCACACGTCCCAGGCTGAAGTATCCCATGGCACTGGTTACTGTGGTGGGCAGCCCTCCAAACACAGCACAGCCCAGGTCACATATGGCCAGGTTAACCAGGGCGTAGCTGAGTGGCTGCCTTAGCTGTCTGTATTTCACTGTCACCACGATCACAAGGACATTGAGGATGATCCCTGCTACAGAAAATACACCCATGATAATGGCTAGTACTGTGTAGCCAGTCTGTGAGAGGAACTTGGTGTTCACTGAGCTGTGAGACGATGAAGAGTTTCCTTGGAGAGCATCAGTTTCCATTTTGCTCAGTGTAGATTAATTGAGGGATTGATAACAGTGTGGATGACACAGGGATGCCACAAACTGCTTCCTTGTAAGAAAATATTGTCAGGGGTCCATCAAAACAAATCCAACTCAAGTTCAAAATGTCCACAGGTCAAAACAACAGCTTCACAAAATATTACAAAACATAAACAAAAGTGATAATAGGCAACTGTTTCTCTACAGATGCTGCATGTTTGCTGTTCTGGTGCAGCTCAAAAGAAGGGATGGAGATGGATCTCCCTTAATAAGGCCACTAAGAGACGAGGAGAGGCTCTAGATCATGACATTTAATTCCAATTTAAACCAAATCCGAAGATCCGGATTCTGAAGACAATAATTCTGTCTAATCCTGTCTGGATCCTGTAACACCGCACTTTCCATGATTGCTTAGTTTACAGCTGCTGCAGAGTAATGAAGCAAGGATTCAGTAAAACAGCTAACACAGTAACACTATCAACTTTAACCCATTTCTGAGTTACATGCTGATGAAATCAATCAGAAATGTGAAGCTTTTCAAATCTTTTTCAAATCATTGCTCAATATTAAACAACATGCTTCTCATCAATCTGATAACCTGCACAGACTTCCATATTTTTTCTCGTGAAGCAAAAAAATTGATTTTAAGTATTGTTAGCATTAATTTGAGCATCATCTGGTGAACTAATATGAATATTTTGTATTAAGTGTGTTATTGTGTGTTTGTGTATGTGTGTGTATCTGCGAACACTGCGTGATTATGATCAGCATGTTGGTCTATTCGTAGTTGTGATGTTGGATTTTGTTCTGTTTTACTGTTCCCCTCACCTGCCCCTCTTTTTTTGCGATTAATGTATTTTGTACATGGTCCCTGATATGTGCACATTTGGAATATTTAAATTATAAGCTTACCATATTAATTTGTGTCATATATTTAGTGGTGCAATATTATTTGAGTTTATTATATTTATTAATATTACTTCATTGAGTTTATTATATTATTATATCAGTTGCAGTATTTTATTATTTCATATAATAATTTGTAGGTGTAACATTAAGTTGGTTATTTACAACATATATTTTTATATTCATATTTAGTGTGGAGCACTTTTGGTTCCCAGCTGCCATTGTTTGCAGGGGGACAGGTGTGAATGTTACAGTATATGAGAGGCCAAGCAAACAGAGAAAAGTTGAGTCAACTGTCCTTTTTACATAATAAGTTTTATTTGGCTTAGTCTTCTTTGGCTCCAGCAGAAGGAAGAGGGCCAATTTCAATCTTCCCAATTAATTGTATTCACAGCTCAGAAAATACACACAGGTTAGTCCCCCGCCCGGTCACTGGGGGGCGGTAAAGGCGCAGGTCTGCCGCAGCTCCGAGACGCTTTTAACCGGCTGGGTTCACTCACCGGCGGTAAACAGTTCAGTCAACATGGCTTCCTCCGTGAGGAGAGCAGCCCACGACATAGAAACGCGAAAGCGGACCGATGATGTCCTTCTGTCGGATGGGATCGACTTCGGGTCCCTGCTGCTGTCTCCGGCCGTGCTGGACGGACTGTCCGCCGCAGGCTTTCAGAAGCCCTCCCCGATCCAGCTCAAGGCCATCCCGCTAGGCCGCTGCGGACTTGGTGGGTCCTTAACACTTTGTCGGTCAGTCCACATGTGTGTCAGGAACAGATATTAATTACGTATTAATACATGCATGTTTATGTAGCAGCACAAAACAGGTTGAGTGACTGACTGAATATGCAGATGTTGCACTCATCTGTAATGTTATATCTTATAGCACCATTTCATATTAAACATATACATTTCAGATGTCAGAGACTTGCATGATTGAAAACTTGTGTATTGACCCACTAATGTGCATTCCTGTTATTGATAAGCACATGATACCGGCTAGCCCTCATGTACAGGAATCACACAGCTAATACATTTTTTAAAATAAGTTAAGTTTAACTTAACTTGTCTTGCCATACCCATTTGTCCAATGTGAACATTCAGTCAATGATCCACTGATACCAGAATAACAACTGGCTTATGCAGATGTAAGTTTTTTGTCTGAATGGTTTGCATAATCCATTTAATGATAAAAGGTCTGTTGTCAAATGCCAACTCTCTCCTTATTCTAACCTCACGGAGAAAATAGTTCCAGTAAAAATGTTTGACAGTTTGACATTTTAACAAAATTGTAAAAAGCCTTCAAATGTACAAATCAGGAAAGATTTCCCCACATCTTCACGACCAAATAAAATGATTCATACAGACATAGTTAATTTTTCTTGCAGGTTGTCTGTCGTGAAGGAGCTCTTGCCTGCAGCTGTGAGGCAGAGAGCAGTTTGTGTAAACACGTGTGATTGGTCAGACGGTTTCACTGTGGATAGGAGGCACTTGATTTGATGCAGCAGATTAGACACTCTAGTCATGAAGCATCAATATTGCACCTAATCAAGTTTAATTAACTGTGGAAGTCAAAATTGTGATTGTGATTATTCCGTCTAATTGCTCAGCCCCACATTGTCCATCTTCTGTTTCAGATTTGATTGTACAGGCCAAGTCTGGCACGGGAAAGACATGTGTGTTCTGCACCATCGCCCTGGACTCTCTGGTCCTGGAGAATCCTGCGACTCAGGTTAGTGGATTTACTCCACAGTGGAGATCAAGATTTTATTTTTAAGAATTGATTTTTCCCCTTTTATATGTTACACTGTATATATATATGAATGTTTATTCCTTAAAGTCAAAGTTTTAAGCACCTCAGTTTTACATATGCAGAAAGGTGTATATGTATATATAAAAAAACTGGAATTTTTTTTTTCTTATTTTTTACCAATACTCAAAAGGTTTGTATATTGTATTATAAAAAAGTGAAAAATATCTCAAAACAAAAGTTTTATTTTGTAGTTAACCAGTGCCCATTTTTACCAACAACAGATGGTCATGAGTAGTAATCACTTTGGTTTTGGGGGTCTTAATCTGATGAGTTAAAGCTGCTCAGTGTCATAAGTATAAATGAAAAAGGACAGTTATTGATAAAGGAGACGTGCATCTGGCTTTGTCGATGAATTGGCTGCATTCTTGGGCACTGTAATCTTATTAGCTACAGGGTCTTACTGAGTGGGGACCACCCAACACCTGTCTATAATCTACTCCCAATCAAATGTAAATGGTTGTTAACATCTAACTTTCTTCACACACAACCTTTTTTTTTTTCCCCCTGCAGGTTCTTGTGTTGGCTCCTACACGTGAGATAGCAGTGCAGATCCACTCAGTAGTGATGGCCATAGGCTGTGCCATGGAAGGCCTGGAGTGCCATGTTTTTATTGGGGGCAGGCCTGTGAGTCAGGACAAACCCCACCTGAAGAAGTGCCATGTAGCTGTGGGCTCACCTGGTAAGAGGCCAGTGGACTATTAATAGAGAGGCATAACCTGTTTATGTAACCGTCATACTTGTGTCCTGTAACCATGTTGCTGGTTGTGCACTCAGGTCGTATCAAGCAGCTTATCGAGCTGGGCATGTTGTCGACCGCCAGCATCAGACTGTTTGTTCTGGATGAGGCAGACAAGCTGCTGGAGGAGGGCAGCTTCCAGGAGCAGATCAAGTAAGATGGAAAGAACTTTGTATAATCACACTCATATTTAATAATAATATTAATAATTATTATTATGCTGATATTTAATAGATTGAAGCTTCTTGTAACAAATTTGCATAAATGAAACTCTCCAATCTGCTCCTCTTTAGCTGGATCTTCTCCTCTCTACCTGCAAACAAGCAGATGCTTGCGCTCTCTGCCACCTACCCAGAATCCCTTGCGAAGCACCTTACCCGCTACATGAGAGAGCCTACCTTTGTTAGACTCAATCCCAGTGACATGGGCCTTAAAGGTAAGATCCTTTTTCATGGTCAGATGTGGTGCTAGCACTACCACAAAAAGCTGAGGGAAAGAAAAGTGCAATTTAAAGGGTGAAAGTGTCACTTAATATTTTAAATTACCTGACCTATTAGCTCTGTATAGTTTACATGTTAAAACTATAAAGTGCCAACAGTTAACAGCTGTCCTGGCTAACAGGCCCTGTTCAGACCTGGCATTAACATCCATCTTCGGTGATCTGATCACAGGTGGACAGCTCTAAGTGCAGGGGTGAACACATCCAAGACGCAACAGACCCGTCTGTAGTCGGTCTTGATGAAAACAACAACACATAAGTGGTTATTTGCATAAAGAGTGGGGGAGTGACATCTGATCACAAGTGGTCAAGAGACGCACGTAGGGATGCATGTTGATGCAAGGTGTGAACTGACGGGGTTGGAGCTGTTCACTTGTGATTGGATCATCAGAGTCACATGTTCATGCCAGGTCTGAACGGAGGCCAGAGACTCCTTAAAATAAGACTGCATGGTTAGAATAATAAAGCTTGTAATGTGACTTGTTTTCAGGGCTTATGTCCTGGCACAAAATGTCATCAGTTCCTGAGGGTGGGAGGTGTCCGACAGAGTAAAACATTCATCTCTTTGACAGAATCAACTTTAGACCTTGTGTTTACTTTGTTTTTTTTTTTCTTCACTATGTACAAAATTAATTGTGGAAAATGCCTTCATCTGAGATTAAGATATTGATATTCATAGATGTCTGTGGCTGTGTATACTCAGTTATAGTTCTACTTGAATTAATCAGTTATGTATGTTGTCCTTGTGTGCCCCCCACCAGGTCTGAAGCAGTATTACAAGCTGGTGCAGTCCCATCCGTTACCTCACAGGGTTTTCGAGGAGAAGGTGCAGCACTTACTAGAGCTGTTCAGTAAAATCCCATTCAACCAGGCCCTGGTGTTCTCCAACCTACACACAAGGTAACACATTATTTCATTGCATACCCTTGTCTTCATATGTGCTCTTGTGTGTGAACACTGGAACAGATTACTGAGCTGATGTTGGATTTGCTCCCTCAGGGCTCAACACCTGGCAGACATCCTGTCCTCCAAAGGCTTACCTGCTGTTTGTATCTCAGGTGAGGCGGGCTCTGAAAACCAGTGATATTTGTGTGACATGTTAATCAGTCAACAGAAAATAGACAAATTACTGTATGTACATTTTGATAATCGATTAATAGTTTAGGTGATGAAAAAAAAAAGATTTAAAACCATTATTTTAACTATTATATCTGGTATTTTTCTGTCTTGTGTGAAACTATGAATTGGCTACTTTGATTTTTTTTTTAAAACTTGTAGTGAGGCACTGCTTTGGGGTCCTGTAACGTGTCATAGGTGTTTGTCATTGTTTTTGACATCTCAGTCTTAAAAATGTACAGCTTGAGAGAGTAACTGATTGTAAATAATCTTGATTGCTGTGAATTGGGGCTGCAACTAACTATTATTGTCATTATCTATTTAATCTGAAAATGATTTTCTTGATTTAGTGGTGGCAAAAATTGTAAAAATGCCCATCACTATTTCCTTAAGCCCAGTGTGATTTCGTCAAATTGCTTGTTTTGTCCGACTGAAACTGCAAACCCTCAAGATAATCCAGTTTATTATCACATAAGACAAAAAAGAAACAGAGGATGTTTGACATTTGATTATCAAAATACTTGATTTTGATTCTGATATTTTACTGTTGACCGACTGATCGATTGTTTCAGCTCTAGAATTTGTCTACTTTTCTGTTTTTGTGAAAGAGAGAAAAAAACATAGGATTTATATTGTTGGCTGTCATAGCAGAGTGGATTTCAGTTGATCAGATTTCATGTGACGGTGTGTGATGACCTGTTCAGGTGGTCTGACTCAGGACCAGAGGCTGGAGGCGATGTCAAAACTGAAGCAGTACCAGTGCAGGGTGCTCATCTCCACTGACTTGGTGAGACGCACACATCTTTCATCGCATATGTCTCCCATCACTTGGATGGGATCTTGAGTTAAACAGCTCCTGTGCTTTAATTTTTGTGGTTTTCTCTCCGTCCTCAGACTTCCAGAGGTATAGATGCAGAGAAAGTCAACTTGGTGATAAACCTGGACGTGCCGCAGGACTGGGAAACCTACATGCACAGAATCGGACGGGCAGGACGCTTCGGTTAGTCTCCAATACAGTTTGACTATGACAGGAGCCAGAAATCAGAGGCTACCGCAAGCAGTGTTGTGTGATATTCAGCAGTTTCACCTCTTCACATCCCCAAGTCAGACAGCCCAGGTGGCTGATGACAGTGTGCTGGAGGAGGAGGAGGAGGAGGAGGAGGGGGCGTCTGAGGGGGCGTCTGAGGGGGCGTCTGTAGAGAAGTTGCCTCATTATTGCAGAGTCTGTCTTCTGTTTGGATCATATTTTGGAGGAGACAGCATGTTGTTTTCAGTTGGACACTTCGCCCACCAAGTTGACTCAAACCCCAAACTAAAATAGCTTCAGGGTGATTATTATTACTGAGGAGTTAAAAAGAGAAGAGAAAATGCTTCATTTTGCTGCATTCACTCATTCTTTTTTCAGTTTTCAGGTATTTTTTGTATTTATTTTTTTTTAATTGAAAAAAAATGTATTCTTTTTTCTTTCCTTTTTTAACAAGTAACAAAAACTTGATTGTATAATAACGGACAAAGCCAGTTCAGTGTTGCAGTCCCTGCAGAAAAACCTTTTCTCCCCTGGTGGTGTAATACTTGGATAAAAACAGTTTCTTTGACCTGTTATCTTGCTCTGAATTAGACTTGATTTGCTTCATTAATTTCCTCTCTCTGTCTCGAACACCATTTTTGAAGATTAGCTCTACTCTCTCAGGGGTTAGCAGGTTTGACCCCTCTCACAAGGTCAATAGGTTCCTAATCATGTGCATTTAATTATAATTATCTTGACTTAACTTGTGCTGTCTTAAAAACAGAAGGTAATTCAATCTTGGCTTGTGCACAATGTATGTGTGTGTGTGTATACGTGTGCACGGATACACAACTCGCACAGCCTCCTGCGCGTTATGTGAATAGGTTCTCATCAGGATTACATTTTGTTCGTAGGCACTCAGGGGCTGGCTGTGACCTACTGTTGCCATGGTGAGGAGGAGAACAAGATGATGGCCATTGCTCAAAAGTGCGGCTTGAGTTTATCCGCATTGCCATGTAAGTCTTGTCCAAATGTGTTTGAAGAGTTTTACATGCAACACGTGTAACTTTTCCCTCTTCGTAGATTTTGTTCTCTTTATAAAAAAAAAAAAAAAAAAAAAAAAAAAAAGGCTTTGATTTTAATGTTGATGTTGGGAAGTAGTTTCAGTCTCATCTGTCTTCTGTCCTTTCAGCCACCATAGAGCCTGGGTTGATGGACGAGCCATGTGACTGGGATGTCTGCATTGAGGCCTCCACTCCAAGCTCCTTATCAAAGCTTGTCTCCAGGTCAGAGAAGAAGAAGAAACCTGCTGCTGCTGCTGCCGCCGCCTCCATCACAGACCAAGCTGTAGAGCATAGTGGACCAACAAAGCCAGAGAAAACCCATCCAACACCCAGGCGTGGAGCACATGTTGAAGGGAATGCTAGAACTGTATCTCCTACTCAGACGGTGCAGACTCGAAAGCAGCTGCAAGATGCTCTACCGAAGATCCCTCCTCTCAGCTCGTTCAAGAATTGCAGGTCAAGGTTTATGACCTTTGAGGAGGCTGAGCAGGACTTCCAGAGCTTCATTACCACAGGGTTGGGGAGAACAGTGGAGGTCATCAGAGAGTTCAGAGGTCGAGAGGACGATAGCCCCAGTAATCAGAACGGGCATAGAGAGTCTGTCACACTTAATGACGACGGAGCTCAAAATTTAACACGGAGTAGAGAACAGTGGAAAGCTAACTTTTCACCTCCAAGGTCAGTTTCTAGTTCTTCAAGCTCCCAATTGGACACGGAGGAGAAGCAGCAGGATAATGAGACAGTGGGAAGTTCAAATCACACCAGAGGAAGAGAATGCAGAGCAGTGATGCAATCTCAGACTGATGCTAGAAACACACCAACTGTGCCCGGACCAAAATCAAATCCCAAAGCTTATCCTACTTCTGCGCCCAAAATATATCACCAGACAACTGGTGCATCAAATTGGAGAGCTTTGTCTCAGCCTGAGAGCTATGATCCGACGCGTGGTACAGATTCAAACAGGGAAACCAATCAGGCCGCTCCGCCACAGACTGGCAGAAATGAATCAAGAAAGATGAAAGAAGAGATTAGGAAACGGAGCAAAAAGTGCTCAGAAAAGATGGATAGAGAGAGAAAGAGGGACAGGAACGAAGGAGAACAAGATGAAGAAGGAGAGGAGGAGGAGGAGGAGTGCAGCGCTGAAATTTACTGGAGAGCCTGCTACAGAGCCTGGAATGATTACTACGCCTCCATGTCTCCTTTTCAAGAACAAGGCTACCAAAGCTACTACAGCGTAGCTCACAACTGGATGGCAGCTTATCGTATGAATGCTGTCTACATGGAAGAACTCCTGAAACACTGACTTGTCTGTATCTAATTAGAAATCCTGCTGAACAATCTGTTTGTGCACAATGTGTGCATCAAGCCAGAACTTCTCCTGCAAAAATAGATTGGGACAGCAGGATTTAGGTACAAATTTTTGCTTTTCTGGTCTAACACACAGTACTTGAGTGTTCATTTTCTGTGTGTACTTTTCAACAAAGTCATACCATGTACTGTACATCACTTATTTTTCTAATAAATTACCAGTTTGGAGCATGAATTTCAAAGCTCTTTTCTGTTACGGCTCTACACTGTCACAAGCTATGACAACCAGTATACACATCACCAGCCATTAATCTAACCCAATGTTTATAGAGGAAGAGGAAGGTGAAAGGGGGGGGGGGGCTGTGCAATTCACTGTATGTACTCTTCAGCAAGGTCAGACAACTCCACATGCTCCTGATTACAGGCTAATCAGCGTCTACCTTCCATTCACCCAATCAGGTCAGGGCAACACAAAAGGCAAACACCCTTGAATAAATTAATTTAAACCAGAGGCCCACTTCAAATGTTTTTTTTTTTTTTACCATCTGTAGCATTTATGTCACTAATTTAAATCGTCATTATGCGGCAGCAGAGGTGAGTGTTCTTTCATGCTCACTCTGAGCCGCAGCACACTGATGTGACTATATAACCATCAGATGGTTTGTCCAGGATGTACGACAGAGAATTTCAGCCTTTAAAGTCTTAATGAGAGGAAGCACAAGGCGCAGGGGGAATTATGGATATTCACACTTTCTGGAACGAAACAGCCGCGCACAATGAGACTCACATGGACACCATGTTTCTCCTGTTCAACTGCACGGTCCTAACCTTAACGTTAATCCTGGGTTTGCCCGGCAACTTGTGGATCTGTTGGGTTGTTTCCAGAACCAAGAGCCTGCAGACCTGCAATAACGCGCTGCTGGTCAGTTTGGCCGCCAGTGACCTCCTGAAGTGCTCCGTGGACACACCGCTGCTGCTCTTCTCTTTCCTGCGCTACGGGAAGGATAGCCAGGTGTCGGTGTCTGTGTGCACCCTGCAGCAGTTCACCTATGCCCTGTGCAGCTGCGTCCAGCTGCTCACGCTGGTCAGCATCAGCGTGGAGCGCTTCCAAGCTATCGCCTTTCCTTTCCAAACCGAGAGGAGGAGAGCGAGGGTCCGTCTCTGGATCCTGTCCATCTGGGCGTGCGGCCTCATGTTGGCTGTCATCTCTCTGACTCTTGCCAAGAACGCGCTTTTCTACATGCTCTGTCGTCCGCACATCGGGGGGCACGGCGAAGAGCCTCTGCAGTATTCGGATCCATTCGGACCCTACGTGCTGGTGCCGGTGTGGGGACTGTCTTTGACTTTGATCGTTATCCACTATATGCGGATATTGAGAGTTGTGAGGCAGCACCGGAAGAAATTGTTCAACCGGGGAGTCCAGCTGAGGCCGACGGTGTCGGAGCACGTCTGGGCCTGGCTGAGTGTCCCTGCTAGCCCAGCACCACGGACAGCTCCACGAGGCTCCTTCAAGTCTCTGCCCCCTGTGGGCTCCGGCAGCCCGCTACCTCCCCGCAGAACGGTGCTCTTGGTGGCCGAGGCCGGTGCATCCTGTGCGGACGCGTCCACAGGAGGACGACGCGCCCCGGGGAGACCTCCGGAGATCGTCGGGGCAGTGTGTCTTCTGACACCCGGGGCAAGGGAGCGGGGGAAGAAACAGATGGAGGGGAAAGTGGCGCAGCGTTTTGGGTACATAATCATTGCGTTCACGCTTTTCTGGGTGCCCATGGTGGTTATTTTGCTAGTGAATGTCAACTCTTGGCAGGACACGGACAGAGTGAGTGTAGCAGTTTTTTTGTTTTTTGTTTTTGTTCACACAATACTGCCATATCTGAAAAATAGAAGCCCTGTGCATGGTAATACAGTCCTGCAAACATACATAGTAATTAGTGGGGTTTCTAACATTTGTTCTTAAGTGCAAAATATTAGAAACATCTTTGAAAATAACAAACAACAACAACAGAACTGAGTCAACAATCAAATGAAATACAAAGTAGTAGTCAACAAAAAGTATTTAAAGTAGCCTATTATTTTTTCTGGGGCTATTGCATTGCACAGCTGTGTCTATTACCCTGGTCACTATGATGCAAAATGCATCATAGTAGTAAGCTATTGATAAATCAACGGCAATTTTGATTATCAATTTAGTAATTTATCAAGATAAAATGAAAACGATTTGCTGCTTTTCTCTATTTTCTGTCATTACAGATTGAATCTTTAGGTTTAGAATAAAACAAGCAATCTGAAGATGTCACCGTGGTCTCTGAAAATTGGGACTGATAGTTTTACACTTTTTTTGCTTGACATTTTAGACTAAAAAATTCATAAAAAATTAACCAACAAATGAATCATTAATCAATCAGAGCCCTCCCTCATACTCTGGCAGGAAAAAAAAAAATCTGGAGAGGTATTCTGTGTCCTTGCCCCTAAGCTCTCTGCTGTGTTTCCCACAGTTGCTGAGGGAGCTGGAGACATCAGCCATGGTGCTGACCTGTATGCAGGCTGCGGTGGATCCTCTCATCTACACTTTAGTCACCAGACAGTTTCGCTCTGAGCTAAGCAAGATCCTCTCCTCCATCCCCGGATGTCCACTAAAACTGAGAGGCTGAAGGTTAACTTGTTTGATATGAACATTTGGGCCACATGGACTTCACCTTTGGGAATCAAAAAAATACTACTGCAGCTAAATAAACACAAGCCACTGCCTTGTGTTTATACACATACACACACACCAATACAGAGTGATTTAGAGGCAAGAAGAGAGCCCACAGATTTTGTATTTGTGGCAGATATAGATGTTTTATCAGGCGTTTCACAGTCGAGACACAAGACAAGGTCATACATAATATCCAACACCTGACAAGATACGCACAGCAGTAGTCTCAACAACGACAGGTGGCATAGGAGGGCAAAGCAAAGAGTGAGAAGAAAACTGACTGAGCCCAGAAAAAAGACAATCAAAGGAGAGTACATAACAGAGAAAGAGAGACAAACACAATCACAGAGCTCTGTTTTTGTTGTTTGTAAATAAAAGAAATGCAATCCGTCGACACTTTGAGCAGAAATATGCTTACGTAATAATTTAAACCGTGTCATTTTGAAAGTGCAGCTGAAACAAAACAACCTGTCTCACCACAGGAAAGCAGGAAATAAATCACGTTTAATCACTTGTCCTTACAACAACAAAAAAAAATAAAAGTACAGGGAACCTCACTTCTGCCGTTACCTATGTCAGATCCTTGTTGTAGTTTTCCATAGATTCTAAATGTCGGACTTGATGCTGTGAATATGAAGTCAATGTCTTTAACCCCAGTTTTAAAATTACACTGAAAAAGCTCTGCCTGTCTGTGCTTGTCTTCTTGTCTGTTTTTAACTCCAGGTTAATTTGCACACAGTTTGACTAAACACTAATACTGGATCTAGGCAGCTGTTGTCACTGTGTACAGTACTAAATTACCAGCAGTAGTATTATCTCACTACTAGGAACATCAGAGGTAAAACACACCCTGTTCCAACTCAGTAGAATATTTTTGGTGTTCTTCAGGTCGATACTAACCTCAGGATCAGAGGGAATGAAAGCACAACAAAGGAGTCTTAAGTGTAGTGATGCACTGATATGGTTCCAATATGTTATATATTTCCACCCATATGGGCTGATATGACGATGATATGCAGAATTTTTCCTAGTACAAATGCATGTGTAAAACTGGTTAAGCTCGTCAGATATCTCCATCTTAAGGTAATTAAATACTTTTTTGTTTTTAAAAAGTCCATGATACATTTTGCCGATAGTTTGACAGTTGTTTTAAATACAATCTACTTCTACAGGAAAAGAAAAAACATCAGCTACATTTGGGCAGACACAATGTTAGACCAATTCCAGTATTGCTTTTGAAATATGCTCCTGGCTGATGGACAGTATGCTGATATATTGGTGTATCTGTAGCCCTGTCTGTGTGCTCTTGATCAACATTGTATTTCATCTCTGTGGAGCAGAAGTGGGTGCTTGGTCTGCTGTGACTGGAGCTGTTCTTCAGCGAAAGCCCAGCAGTGGTCTCATAAACAAAGACAGACCTAACTGTCTCTGGAGCTGTTGGACTCAGAATGACATTCAAGATGAAAAAGGCCAACAGAGGGAGGCATCAGCTCGGAGGTTAGCGGAGCTAAAAGGTCACCGTCCATAGTTACAAAGGTCAACTTTGATGGGATTTGATGGTGGGTAATACTAAAGTTTCAGGGTGGGGTCTGTGAGTCGCGAGAACAGACAGAATAGCATATGTTTTTGGTGACAGAGAGCCGTGGATGGCTCATCCAGTGTCCTCCTCCGTGTCTCTGTGGTCACCGTTAACAACAGACTTCCCTGCTTTAAGTTCTCCAGAAGATAAAGTAAATAAAAATCCTTTGAAACACCAAGGAGGACAAAAAGTACAAACACCAAGTTTCCTAACCACATAGAGTACACACATACTCAACAGCTTTGAAAAACGCCCGCTGAGTTTGGGGAAGAAAAAACGTTGACAGCTATAAAGACTACCGAAAGCATACTGTTGTTCACACAGGAGGTAGGGATACAACAGGACAACAACAAGAGAGAGAGAGAGAGCGAGAGAGAGAGAGAGAGAGAAATGCAGAGAGAAGAGTGTGAGGAAGAGAGAAAGACAGAGTGAGGAAGAGGGAGAGAGGGGGAGAGAGAGAGAGAGAGAGAGAGAGAGAGAGAGAGAGAACGAGAGGACAGCTTCACTGGTTCTGCCAAACGATGGTCAAATATTACAAAATATTCTATTAACAATATTCACAAAGAACCCGGGCTCAGGACACATTTGTGTCAGAAATTCTCAGCAAACGCCTTGTGCTTTTAATTGTGTTAGTTTGAATTAAATTTGTTTTTTTGTTTTTTTTGTTTTGTTTTTTTTTTTTTTGTTTCTTTGTTAGAGAATTTGAGTTATTTGAGGTCCGTCAGGCTGTAAGAGCCAAAAGGGAACAGAGCAGGCAGGGGGGAGGGGAATTCAGAAAACTATAAAAACAAATAAATCTCTTTTTACTCCAGCAAAACAGGCACATATTGTGTAAAAGGCTTGAAGCTGAGAATTTCAGACAGAAATATGTGCAATAAACCCTTCAGAGTGGCAGCTAGTCAAATATACCATATACTGAGCCATAGAGACTTCCAGAAGAATTGAAACACGAGTTTTCAATCAGCTGTGACGAACACATTCACCCACACACACGCGCGCGCGCACCCACCCACACACACACACAGGCACATACAGTACCTCCTATCCAAAACGTCACAAATCCTCTATCTAGCAAAAAGTCACATATACTCATTCACAAATATGAAACTCATTGGTAACGCCGTCACAGACACACCTACCATATTTCATCTTTTAAAGAATTTTCACTCGAGTGGAATAATATTGGACCCGAAAAGGAATGGTGGAAATATTTATCATCTATCAACAGGTAAGAGGACTAAAATGACACGAAACAAAAGGGCTGGGTCAAATCAGAGTGAGAAAAAAAGTTTCAATTATGTGTTGTTTTTTCTTTCCCTTTGAGTTTTCCTCCTTTTCCCTTATATCTCCGGCTAAAAAAAAAAAAGAAAAAAAAAAAAAAAGACTAATAGTCAAACTGAAGCAAAAATCATAAAAAGGTGCTTTGTGCACAGTGACACATGACTTACTCTGGGAACTCATCGCCAACACTTTGGAGGCACACTCTCACTCGCCTCCTCATCTAAAATGACTCCCTACACATATTTCCCGCTCTTTCACCCATCCACACACACACGCACACACACACACACTCGCATACGCGCACACATGCATACCAACCACTAACATGAATTTACTGTATCTAAAAGCCATCCTCCATCTGTACAGGGAGTCCATGTCGTTACAGTACATGACCAGCAGAGGGCAGGCTCCACCACGGCTAGACTAGGACTCTGCATGCTTTCTCCTCCATCATTCCCAGTCCTCCTCTGTCCCTCAGTCTCGTCTCGATGAGTCTTTATCTGTCTTTCTGTGTGACGCGTCTGCACCCTAGTCTTCACAGCGCGGACACCTTCACAACGTTCTGGTGGGTGGGGGCCGCGGGCAGGTGAGCATCGCCCTCAGGGGTCGTCACTGGCGGTGTGGGAATGCTGATGATTGCTGTGGTGATCTGGCTGCTCTGGCAGTTCAGGGATGCTGGTTCGTCCACGCGCATGTTCAGACTGGAGCGGCTAGAGTGGAGTAGGAGGAAAGCAAAAAGATTAGTCCGACATAATCTGAAATATTTCACAACAAGTTCTAGCCTTGGCCTTTTGGGAGTTGGGTTTGTGACTTAAGGTTCTCGCTCCAATTGTGGTGAAGGAAAAGTGAATGAGAACCCCTCCTCTCTCCTTCAACGACTTCCATTGAGGAGCCCTTAATCAAGACTGTTAATCCCTTTCAAACAGAACAAACCCCAGAAAATCCTGTGTTTAAATTAAATCACCATTAGTGTGAATGGATCAAGTTGACTTATCCAAATATCCCCAAGGTTTTATATCTGGGTTTAAAGCTCCACTTAACTACATTTTTGACATAACCATCAAACCAACTGACCCAGTCCAACTGTCTCAGTACCTGTCGTGAAAGGTTGGTCTTGCATGGAAGTTGCTTCAGTTGGAAAAGGAGACAAGGGGAGAACAGACAGGTGGAGTTTTAATGGTGTCTGAAAAGAGACAGCCGTCAGGGCCGCACTGTGACAAAGTGAACATTACCATTCTGACCAAAAGACCCAGTGTAATAGTAATGGGATGCTTGTAGCGCCAAACCCACCAAGTGTCTCTGCAGCTCTATTTCAGCTGCTCATGAAATGGTTTGCAGCCTTTTGGAGCAAACAACTGTGAGTCAAAGTAAACAGTGGCTGGTGAAGAAATTCGAGTGCCTCTCAAACTAAACATGTTTTCCTCCGGAGTTTGTGGACCTAACCAATCAATGAAAGGCGCATAAATACTTGACACACATTTTGCCACATGGCTAGAAAAGCAACACCAATGGGATGCTCATGTTGATATGTGTTAACCATGAGCACAATGGACAGTACTATGGCTGTAAGTCTGATTTCACTTTAATTTCAACTTGTAACCTGGTGATGACGAATCCTGGATAAATATAATATATAATAAACAAATATAAATATATAATAAATAAAGTTAAAAATGACTGAAATACCCTTTCTAATGGACTTTCATAGATTCATAGACAAGTAAAAATAGGTGGACCGTTCACTTAATGTTGTGGGGACAATTTGACAGTAAATTAGCAGCTCATTGTCAGTTGTCATTAGTTACATGGTGGCTAATTAGGCTAATTGTAGCTAGTGGTAGAAAGCCTTTATTGCTAACCAGTAGCCATTAGATATATGTGGTTAGGAGGTACTTGCTAAGATCTTGCATTACAGTCCAGATTATGAGAGAAAATTGATTTTCAGTGGATGTTTTCTTCACACTCACCTGCATACAAAAGCTAATGAGCAAATTTGAAAAACAAATTTGTTACAAAACACATTTTACATTTGATCTCACATTTAGACTCCAAAATATTTTTACAAGGTAGGTTGAGGGAAAATGAGGACACTAGAAACTCTTTGTCAAAAAGTAACTTGTAGAAATGTTATTACATAAGTGAGAGTGTATTCTAAACATCACAGCACACAAACTGTAGTATATCCAAGTCTTTTGGCCCCAACCTGTGGGAATCCTGATCTCACCTGGTGCTGAGGGGCTGGATGTGGATGGTGCTGAGCTCCTGCAAAGCTTGTTGGTGTTTGTGCGTGTGTGTCAAAGGCTGCATGTGTGCTGGGGCACTGGCGTTCGGTAAAGGGGTGTGATGCTTCTTGCTCCGGCGGGTGCAGCATGTGCCTGTCACGCCGTCTTGGCTGGAGAGGGAGGGGCTTCGGGAGGGGTAGTTTTGCAGCCCCGCCTCCAGGTAGCTCTGCTGGTAATACTGCTCATCCACAAACTCGTGGTTCTGCAAACAAAGACAAAGCGAACAAGACCGGCACAGGGGGAAAAGACAGGGGGAGAGTCATAAAAAAAGACGTGACATTTACAACATTTATATTTATGACTATGTACTGTGTATGGCTTGATATAGACTGTCATTTTCTGCTTCATAGCCTGGGTCAATAACTCCTCAGAGAATGTGTGATGATTATTTTTTATATAGGTGTGTGTCTGTGTGTGTGTCTGCAAGTGTATGCACACGAACGTTGGAAACATGTTTTTAGTGTTTTGGAGCTGAGCTCAGAATCAATTTTCCATAGTCTTGAGTTTCTTGGAGCTTCTATAATCAGTACTTGTATATTAACAATGGATCACGACTACTTGTGAGTGAAAGTGAAAAACTTTATCATCCAAATCTGAACGTCCCATCAGCTCTACAGAGCTTTACCGTCTTTTAGCTTATTGTTTTGGTTTCATGGCCCTCTGCCGTTTTGGTTCACTCTCATCTTAGCTCACGTTAGCGTGTGTGTTTTCGGCCACAACAGGAAGCTGTTTTCAGAGAGAAAAAGCTCCAAACACAAACTGTGCTCCACCTGCCCAGCTACAAACAGCATTCAAAATTGGTGCTGGTGAATTTAGTGGAGCATTTAGCAGCTAAAGAGCCAGATGATTCGCTCAGGGGCTGGTGGAGTGCAAAACAGAGTTTGTCATATGTCAGTTTTGTGTTTACAGCTCATTTCAGCTGTCCTTAAAGGGATAGTTCAGGTTTTTCGATGTGAGGTTGTGTGAGGTACTCATGAATAGTCTCATGAATTACATTTCCCGCAGCAGATTCTGTTCAGTGTGCTCCCAGTTAGGAAAGCCGACCGGGAGCACCCAGCAGACTAGCAGAGCTACAGCATGTGTTGCTGTGCATGGGGCCACGAGAAAAAACATGTTTTAGACACTTTTAAAATACGCCCACCAAAACAATATCGGCTTAAATGTACGCTTCATGTAGAATATTTTCAGTGGTTTATCTTCCCATGAGAACAACACTTTACAATACGGTCGTTCAGCGGTTGAGAAATGTAGTGCCAACGGAAAGTGCTGTTTTCACTGGAAGATAAACCGCTGAAAATATTCTACATGAAGTGCACATTTAAACCGATATTGCATTGTGTCTGTGGCTGTGATACCTCACACAACCCCACGTCAAAAAACCCAAACTATATCTTTAAGTGTCAAAAAAGTTCTGATTGCAGATTTATCACACATTTATAATTCTTGTGGTCTATTTCCACACATATGTAGAGTGAAGAATGACAGTTTGGGTGTGTGCATGTGCACCAGCGCAATGTCACATTCTTTCGGCTGAAACAGACAGTGCAGCCGTATCACAGACAGGCAGATGAGCGTGTGTCACAAGGGAAATGCAGTGTACCGGACATCACGCTACAGTGAGCTGCACTTGCCCATGCACATATAAACACTGCAGATCTATAAACATTGTGCCTGGATGTCAGTTACTTTCACCTAATGAGCTACAACCAGAGACAAATGTATGGATGATTGCACAAATTGGACTTTTATCTTGATGTTAAATTAATATTTTAAAATCTGCACGACTGAAATTCATGTGTGATTCTGGAAAAAAACAAGTGTGTGAGTGTGTGTGTGAGAGAGAGTGTGTGCATACTCACAGTGGTCTTCTCCAGACAGTGCAGCAGGTGATGGTGCTGGCTCTCTAATAGTGAAGTAGACTTACTTAACCGCTGCTCCTCCTCAGTGGAACTCTGTAACACATACACACACACACATACGCACAAAATGAGCGCTATGCTACATTTTCTTTTAGGACTGCACTAATCAGATGTGGGAGGTGCGTGGCCGGCTGCTGTCTCAGTACCTGATCTGAAAGGTTCATCTTGTACGGAAGTTGCTTCAGTTGGAGAAGGAGACAAAAGGAGAACAGACAGGTGGAGTTTTACTGGTGCTCATAGTCGTGGGTTGAGAACAGACAGCCGTCAAGGCCGCAGTCATGCCAGTCAGATACAGGGAGCATTACTATTCTTACCCTGAGAGGCATGTCTGCTATCATCAGTGGAGCCAGTGCATTGATCTGTGCTGGAAGGGAGACTTCTAGCACAACTCGCCCCTAATGGATATACAGTATATACAATTCATATAAAAATTTCCATCGTGACATTTTGCCTCCATCTCTGTTATTTCAAAAGCTGGCTACAGGCGACTCGATAATGACTTGTTTTCCATATTCCTTATTTCTTATGCCGTGGCCCGTTTACATGTTTATTTGTGTGTGTATCTGTGCGTGAACAAGTGGCTGCTATTTCTAGTTCTGTGGTGGTCTCGATGCGAAACTCACTCGCACTCGCAGCGGTGAGGTGAGTCAGAAAATAAGTGGATCCTCCAAGAAAGTGAAGAAACCAGCTAAAAGGACTTGAGCAACATTTGATTGTTAATACTCAGCAGTTCATTTGCTTATTACTTTTCAGTCCATACGTTTATATTGTTTTATTAGTCCAATAAATCATTTTACTGCCAGGCCCTGAGGGGGAGTTAAAGCTTGTAGAAAACATTTCCATTGTGGAGACAAAACACATCATATTCTATAATAAGGCATTTAACATTTTGCTATCTGCCTGCTTTAAGTACACTTTGTTTCCAAGGTAATATTTGGAACAGACTTTTTTGTTATTATTATCTATAAGAATATTTCCCAACAGGATTTGAAATTTAATAGCCTTATACATCTAAGATCTAAGTAGACCTGGTGCAAAGAAAACACAGATTTCTTTGCATTGTTGTCATAAATATTGGCCATAATAGCCTTAGCTTGAGCCTGGGAAGATGTCTCTTCAGTATATTGCACAATACCATCATTGTTGTTGTCAGAAGTACAGCAGTGTTTCACATATACAGACTTTCAATGGGTTGCATCAGTCTTTCCCAGCAGAACCTGTCGTTGAGCTGTTTATAAAAAAACAAACAAACAAACAAAAAAAGACAAAAACTACGGCCCTGATCCTGCATGCGCCACAGCACTGCCGGAAGGCAAGTAAAATGCCATGTTTGGAAGATTTGTAGTAGCACTTTTCTGTTTGTTAAGCAGGCGGCTGGTGCTGTAAGCAGAAGCTTCTTTGCTGAGAGGGTACATTCCTGCGCTGGTGACTCGGGTTTGTCCGAGCCAAGACCGCTCACCTGTGTTCACGCTGCTTATCTGCACCTAACACAGCAGTAGAACACAGGTGTTTAGGTGGAGTTATTTCAGACTTTCTCTATACATGTGACTGCAAAGCCCGCATCAGCGGTCTGTCTGGAGGCGGCTACGGCTCACCACCCAGGTGGCCACCATACTGTAGAGTGGAAACAGCTTGATCTGCTGAGCGACAAAACAAACTGTGTCACTCTGCATGGCGCTGTACATGTTGGTAGTTAATAGCTGCATTAAAATTACACTTAAGCTGGACAACAATTAACATTTTACTGAGATGACATACATCTTCATATCAGAGCTGTTTACTGTTGACCTTGGACGGAAAGTGTTAAAGCTGATAGAGAGAAAAAAATGTGATACAATACACAAAATATATTAAACAAAAAGAAAATGAAAGCTACAGTTATCTGAGCAGACAGCTAAGGTGACTGACTGCTCATGAATTTAAATGACTATCTATGCAAAGGAAAGAGAAAGTCTTGAAATACTGATAATGTTGCACTTAATTACTTTTGAGCTGCACAATATGGAAAAGGGAAAAGTTCTGTTTTGTGTTTTTTTAATGACAGATAATTGTGACTGTGATAATGAGTTAGTTTTACTAAAGAAACACATGCACTGCTGAGTACTAATGTTCCCTAAATCAAACATTATTATTTAATTTCACTTTAATATTGGTTGTAGTAGTCTAAATGAAACAGTGTCCACGCTACAATAAACAAAATTAAACCACATATTTAGAAGATATGCAATACCATTAATAATCATATACACATGAAGAAAATGTCCTTATCTATACAGAACTTTTGCTGACTCCTGACAGAATCATGGGTCTCTTTTAATACTGTTTGGTCAAGAAATGATCTTAAATAAAAACAAATTTTTAAAAACAATTCTAAAATTTCCAATAAAGCAACTTGATCTCTCAGTATTTACTGTTCAGACAAGCTTTACTCAAAACAGTTGCATTTAAGATAAATGGAACCATAACCACTCTTATAAAATCTCCGTTGCAGCCCCTGCAGTATATTGTTTCTTGAGGAGGCACTATCAATATGAGGCTGATGCATTATTCAGCCATAGATTGAGTATAAGGCCTGCTATCTGCTACTGAAGAGATGGAGAGAGAGAGAGAGAGAGAGAGAGAGAGAGGCGCATAGAGCAAGAGGGAGAGGGAGGAAGAAGCACTTGTTTTTGTTTTTGCTCTGTGTCAGCCCCGGGCCACTATAGTGCTTGTGAACCACAACGTTTTGGCGAAGCATGGAACATCTTTGAGTTGTGTTTACATTTCCTGCTGCATCGCCTGAAGCCAGTTCCTCAGATGGGCAGCTGGGCTCCGGGATGCTCACATTAGAAATGCCGCTCAGTGAATGAGATCACAGGGAGCTGCTCTGATGGGATGCTGGGCGCATTCTAAGAACTGATAATTAAAGGACGGGCGAGTGAGGCCTGCGTCCAATGACTTGGTTATTTCCCTGCTCTGAAATCCTCAGAACTATTTTTTCCAAGAAGATGCAGAGGTCAGGTTTTCTGGGGCGTCATTTAAAAAGAAATGTAAGTGTGTCATGTGAAGCATATGTGGTCTCTGTGCGGTTCAGAGGTTTCTCTTACCGTGAGCTCAAGAGCTTCGTTGAACAGGCCGTTACGCTTGCTGTGGAGGAAGGCATTGGAGCTTCCCGTCTTGGATATTCGTATCCTGGCCAAGCGGGCTTTCTGCAAAGAGCAAGAGACCAGAGAAGCCACCTGTTAGCCAGAGCCTATACCATACCACATGTCAGAATGATTGGGTATCAACCCGACACGTCCCACTGATTTGAGCTACAGCACTTCCACGCGCCTGATACTTGAGTTGTGATCTTATAGATCAAATCAAACATGTGCTACTAAAGCATTCACTCTCATCTCCTGTGATAAATTCACTCTGATCCCCTGTGATACTTATGAATGATTTATGGTGACTACACGATAACACATTCATTGGGTTGAAAATCCGTTAGGGAGGCAGCTACGAGTAGAGCAGGTAAATCCTGTATGAATTAAGCAGATAAATGTCATTCTGTATTTAAAACACTGAATTCAATTTATTTGGGCTGTTTTTGTGCTGCTGCGTTAGCGGTTTTGTTTCGCAAAATAAGTCAAGGAAGTGTCAAGGCCCATATTGCTCTACGTCTTTACTCATGAGCTGCTGTGTTAGCGTCGGCTTAAATGCACCTTTACTTGTCAAACCTGTAAAGCACGGTTAGTGCACAGTCCAGTCTCTTTTTCTCTCTCGCTCCCTCTCTGTCTCTCATGCTGTCAAATCTCTCCTGTGAGGCAGCCAGCAACAGAGATGAATGGGAAAAGAGAGGGAATATGAGGAAGAGCAGAAAACACTCTGTGTCTTTGGAGTGAAGTCTTTATACATCAGTGGACGGACTCCCGCCCAACATCCTGGTTTTCTAACTGAAGCGCACTGTTGTTAGTGAATGTGTGAGAAAACACGTCTGACAGCATGTTAGTTTGTTTACACAATGAAACACACATGGAAATGAGGTTCTCGGTAAAACTCTTAGCAGAACAAGTGCCTTTACAGGATAGTGTAATCTGAGTCGCTCACTTTTCAAAGGCCTGCCATTTTCCCGTCAAAGTCAAGAGCTGGGAGTCAGGCTGGGTGCAGCTACAAAGTGGGTGTCTCTCTCTCTGTGTGTGTGTGTGTGTGTGTGTGTGTGTGTGTGTGTGTGTGTGTGTGTGTGTGTGTGTGTGTGTGCGTGTGTTCGTTTCTGTTGCTTGGCTTTCTGCATTTTAAAAATAGAATGACGGATTCATTGAAGGGAAATTGGGAGAAGCATAATGTGAGCTGTGTAAATGATGAGCAGGCAGACAGCTCGTTTAGCAGGAGGCCCATGCACTGCTGGGGGGTTAATTGAGTGTAAGGACGTGTGTTTGCATATCTCCACGTGTGCTAACACATGCACACCTCATCTTCATAGCTGAATTTCCATACATATAAATATGAGCCATATAGAGAAGCCAGAAGAAACACCTGACTCAGTAAGAGTATGGTAATTTATGGTAATTCAAGCTCATTCCCTCACTTGAGTTTCATTTAAAACATGGTAATGCTTGTTGACCTGCAGGTAGCTCATGCCGCGATTTAGTAATCTGAAGAGAGGCGGGGGAGATAAACAGGAGTGCATGTGAACACACGCACATGCACAGTGGCAAAGCTTTACAGTAGCATCTATAGCACAAACCCAACCCTTCAAATTGCTTACATCTCCTGCTGTCCCGCATCCTTCTGCCTCCCTTATCCTCCCTCCCTCCCTCCCTCCCTCCTGCTCTCCTTGACAAGTTCCTCTCGTTCTCTTTGTGCCCTCACACTCCAACACCTATGTATATTTGTGCTGGCGCAGCACTCCCAAAGGCCTTTGGGATAACCCTTCTTTATGTTCTGGCATTGTGCTCAGCCAATGGGATTGTCTCTCTGGGGTCACCATGCAAACAGGAGCCCGTGACTGTGGCGATAGTTGCCAGGCAGCGCGGGGGTAATGGAGGGGATGTTAAGAACATGTCCCGCTAGATTGAATCTACTTCTGCGGCTCTCAGATACATTCCCAGGACCTTTGGGAGCCAGGTGCTTCTGTCTAAGGGCCATCTTGCGCTTTCAAGCAGAGCCACTGCACAAAAAACTGAGTCAGAGGAGTGTAAGGAGCTTTCATTATCACCTGCACATAACTCAGAATACCATGTGGAAAGTTACATGGCACTTTCACACACAGACAAAGCACACAGAATGAAAATTAAATATGACTGTAATCAGAAAATGAAGAGATTTCTCAGTACTAGAGCAGTATTTTCCCTCACATAGAATATACTTTAGGTGGTAGGTTCACAGAAAGCTGCCATATTATTCAGCCTGAGGTGTTTCAACCTAATATTCCCTCTGAAAATAAATTAGTGTCTAATTAATACACAAAGGAGAGGAAATTCTATCCCACACAGATATTACTGTTAAAATCCAATTGAAATCACATTTAGACATCACATTCTGCGGTCAAAGAAAATCTGAATGTGTTTTTAAATGTATTGTTAATAGGTTTTATTAGTGAAAGGAATTTAAAAAATGGTCTTTGGGGAAATATAAAAAAAAAACTTTTCTTCGCAGCAGCTGAACAACGGGCACGACAAGATGTGTGCTCATGTTTGTAAGTTAGGAGAAGGAGAAGCAGGAAGACTTCAGCTCTTGTGTTGTGTAGCAGGCTCTGTCAGTTTAGCTGCCTATGATTGAACATCGACCTTACTGATTTATGCAAATACGCTTTAAAATGAAGCGATCTGATGTACAAAAGCAAGATCTCCAGAGAACTAACCCAAAAATATCAACTTTAAAATGATCACTCACACAGTGAGTGTGCATCTATGTATGCTTTCAGACAAAAAAAAAACACAGTTTGATGCTCATTATCACTGCTGGAAACAGTCCAGATGTTTTCTCACACACACACACACACACACACACACACACACACACGGGCCGAAAAACTGATCCAAACACCTTTTTTTCCTTCTTTGTTTCCTTTCCTCCTGCCAAGGAGCCACAATTTAGGATCAATCACACTTTAAAGATTATAGCTATAGGATGGAAGCCAGCACAAATGCTTCATTTTAACTCCACGTGCTGCCAGCTGAGGGATCTAAACTGGCATATCCTCAAATGATTTAGAAAACGTTACATATCCACTTAGCTCCCATGCCATACTCCGCCGAGCATTGCCAGGAAGTTTTGTTAGAAGTTCATTTTTTTACTTGAAAGTAAAAGTTAAAAAATTCATGGCACCTTGTGAGTTACAGCTTTGCTACACTCTCTGTATAGGATTTGGCTGAGTGAAAAAGTGGAGCAATCGAGCTACGAGACCAGATTAGGTTCTGCCTCAGGCCTGCCTTGGAACCATACAAGTTAAAGAGGAGACCATCTGATGAGAAAACACACCCCCATAAACACACAAGCACACACACACACACACACACACACACACACACACACACACACACACACACACACACACAAATAGCTGTGGAAGAGCCTTATTTTGTTTTGCAGCTGCCAGTCATCTTAAGAGTTGCTTTTACACATGCTGACATTTCTGCCACAAGGAAATAAGTCAGTTACTTTCTCTGAGGTATGCTGCTCTATGATAAAACACAAACACACACACACGCAAATATAGAGAGGGAGAGAGAGGGAGGGAGAGAGAGAGAGAGAGAGACAGTGTCAGAAACAAAGAGAGAGCCTGAGAGCAAAACAGAAAAAGGAGGCGAGGAATCAGGGAAAATTTGACTCTTAAAAAAAATCCATCTGGGAGTCAGTGAAGTCAGGAAACTGAACGATGGCAAGAATTGATTCTGAGGAAATCAAGTCCTCTGACACCTCTGGCCCCAGATATCTGCCTCTGTAGTAAAGACAGCTTAACCTCGGACTAACACCACTCAGAGACAAAATACCTTTGCTAAGCCTGGATTACCTGCTCTTTATAGAGAAAAGTACAGCTCTGCTCTGCAAGCTACTGTGATGCTGATATTTATTTATTTCTCTTATTTCTTTATTTTTTTTACTACAGACATAATTCATAGCACAACCCTTGACCCGTCTCAGTGAGGTCCTCCGTCAACATTCCCCCATCTCTCTGTTTAGTCTGTCTTCTTGCAATGTGCAGACAACTTTATTGATTGTCCAGAAGGGGAAAAAAGTCTCAGTCAGAAGTCATCTCCACCTTTTGACTTCTACCTTGTGAGGGAGGGCTAAAAACAATAGTGAGATGATTTAGAAGAAACGAGGCGGGAGGTAGAGAGGGAGGGAGAGAAGCGGACTTGTTTTTGTTGTGTTTTGTTTCTTCCATGTCAGCCCCGAGCCAGTGTAATGCTCATGAACCGCAGCAGACAGTAATTTTACTATTCACTAAGTTTGAGGACAACAACCGGTCCAGCCCAGAAAGATTTTCAGTCAACATGAGAAAAAGACAAGGCGGTAAAATAAAGATGGCAACTGCATTTTTCACAGAGGCAGGAACAATAATGAGGAAACAAACAAGGAGAGATGTGTACAGATTCTGCAGCTCTACAACAGAGGCTAGATTCCTCATCTACTCTTAAGCCAAATAAACTCCACCCTGTACGGTATATTCACGGGCAGTTAACATCATATGTGTTTTATTTAATTACAGAGGACACTTGTATCTATCAGTGGGATGTGGGACATCCGTCTGTGCCCTCCAAAACAAAAGTCACAGTTGAAAAATAAATCTGTTTCACTATGTGACAATGCTACGATTAAGGTTTTGTTAAGTTCAGGCACAAAAAGGTTAAGGTTTCGGGAATCATCGTCACCATGCTTACAATGACAGCCATGTGGTCAAGGTTACAGAAAGACATGACTTAAACAAAAATCAAAAAATAAAAAGGAAAAGAACAAAAGTCTCCCAGTTGTTAAATGTCAGATATTTTGGTGACCCATCCATCCATCCACCCACCCCAACCTCCTTCCTATGTGAACTTTGTTGTTCCACAACAATGTTGCACTTTTGTTTAAAGAAAACACAGTGTTCAGGTGTTTCTGCCCTTTTAAACCAGGGTTCAAGTCCATCTGAGAGGAACAACACGACAGGGCTAAGGGGGCAGAACTGGGATTGTGCACTTAATGTTTTCTTACTCAGGTAGAGATTGTTCAGGGTAAATACAAAAAAAAAAAAAAGGCCCAGGTATCATCTCTTTTTCAGTAACACATATCTAGCAAAGCCATTTCCACTGCAAGTCTCACTGTGATCCTGTCTCAACCTAAATACAGCGACGGCACAAAATAGTTCTGTAATGAGAGAATTTAACAGTTACTTTGCATACAATTAAAGTCCAAAGTTTCAACACTGAGCTACAAAATCAAAACCTTCGATCTAAGTATCCAAGCATAAATCCAGCTTTAAGGACATATTTGGAGAACCAGGGAAACAGATCGGTTCAGCTCATTTTCATTGCCGCCCACCCTCTAATCCTTCTGTATCACTTGCCCTTTGTGATTCTCCATTTAAATCTTGCCCTCTTCAAGGTGTAATACTCAGAATTTGTAATTAGACCTACCTGAGGATATTATTACCTTTATGCAAATAAGCTCCGCAGTGCAACAAAAGAGGTAACCCCAGCAGATTGGACACTCTGTTTCGGATCTTTTTATGAGATCATGTGTAAAGAAAGGGAAGGACTTCAAGTCGGTGTTCAATTCACTGTCGAACAAAGGTAGCGACACTAAAGGCTATAGGGAGGCAGAATAGAGAATATGTGTGTGTCTCAGCTGTGTGTTCATTCTCGCCACACAGCAACTAGTGGCATCCTCATGTATCTTTCCTTTGTGCAGAGAGATAGATCAGGGGCTGTCTCTCTACCACCACCCAGATGGATGGATAATTGTAATGGGAGCCCAGAACAGCTAACAATTAGACCTGAACAAAGATGGATGAGGACGGGTGGGTTGGAGGGAGGGAGGGAAGGCTGAGGCAAAGCATGTAAGGAGAGGGGGGGGTGGGGGGAAGACAGGAGGCGAACAGAGGAGGCTGGAAACTGCTGAGGGACTAACGCTGCACTTTCTCTCCTCAGTAATTCCCCCTCCCCTCCCTTCCCTCCTGTCTGCCCTCTCGTCATTGTTTAAGTACTGTGAAAGGCAATCTTGAATGGCTATCCTATTTTACTCTCAGTTAAACATAGCCTTATTCTAAGAAATGATCTGAGGAAGAATTGATTCTCTGTGAAATATAACCACGCGCAGGTAATAAATGCTGGGCAAATGACGTTTTGCTATGCTAAATGACCAGTGACACTTGCTAAATGGTTGGCTTAATGGACGAGAGGTTCATGTATCGTTAAAATTATGGAGCATTAAGAAACACAACATGTTATGTGGAGGGTAGTAATGGGGTTCTAAAGGATGTGACACGCCTGAGTAATGCATGGGTGGGGCATCACTGATCAGTTGTCATTAACAGTTGGAAGAGTAGACCGTACAATGATAATGGCTCCATCACACACCATCTACGCTGGAGTTACCGCCTTTTATGGTGTGATAGACTGTTGTCTGCCAAGCAAGAGTCAAAGAACATTAAATTAATGCGATGTAACGTGAACTGATTTGAACATATGTCAACAGTAGTTCCATCTCAGTTTTTACAATAAAAACAAAATCTTGCACGGAAGCTACACTGGCATCACTTTTCAGGCCGATCCATCCAATTTCTTTGCTCTGAACCACAAATATCAGCCTCAATGTGCTGTCGAGGAAAAGTCAGGGCATCACTAAAAATAGGATTCATCCTTTTGGGAACCATGAATGCCAGTGCAAAACTTAGTCCAACAGTTTTTGAGATATTTCAGTCTGGCCCAAAGCGATGGACAGAACCACTTCCATAGAATAACATGAGGCAGGAAAAGGGAAACCTGTTTTAGTTAACATCCAGGTGGGATGCGAAATCAAGTCATTTCCACAGCATCTACCTCCAAAACTAGCACAATATGTAATAAAAGACATGCTCCGCTGGCTTCAAGCACACAAGCTTAAATGCTGAGCAACACTTAATCCTGAGGGCTAATTAAAGACAGAGATGGTACACAGATTGCCGCTCCTAAATGCTCTAAAATATCACATTTGCAAACCTATCATCATCCTTGGCACTTAGACCTTGATTTGCCGTAGTAATAACTCTCTTAAGGATCGAGACATCCAGGTGGAATATTATTATGAAGGTAATAATCAGGCGTTTGAGTCATGCTGTTATGACATGGAGAAAATCTCTACGTTGGATGTATGGGTGCTTGAGCAAATCGCTGACCTCACTGCAGGCGAGCCAGGGAGGCATTCAAGTGCCGGAGGGAGACATTTACCACTGGTTAATGACGACAGCACTGTCATGCTACACTGGTCACTCGGTTGGTACTTCTGGAGGTGTGCGTGTGCCTGGTACCGAGTGGTGTGTGGGACACTGCACCACACTGCGGCTCAGTGGAGAACACACAGGAAGGTGGAACAGACGAAGGTCAGGCCTAAAGTGACAGGAAGTATAGTGGATGCACACACACACACACACACACACACATACACACACACACACACACGCACACACACACGGACGTGGATCCATGCACTCGAGCAGATGCACATACATACACAAACAAGACGGACAGACACACACCTTCCTTCCAGCCAGCACCTCATCTGGGTGATAGCTATTTCAGGAAAGAACACAGCATTAGGACACACACCGCCTCCAGCTCCCCCCCCCTTCCTACTCTCCCGCTGCCTCCCCTGCTCCCTTACACCTCGTCACCGCTCCTCTCCTCTCCTCTCCTCTCTCTTTTCTGTCTCAATAATATACATCTCATCGCTTCCAACCTGTTTTCAATCTAGATAATTTTCCCAACCCTCTTCCTGTCCCCCCCCCGTGTCTCTTTTACCTCCCCCGCACTTGGGCACGTTACACTGGAGTCTTGCTTGGCAGACAAGGTTACGGTTAGTTAAGACTGGGCAGCGGTCAGGCCACGGTCGAACTGCAAGACTTTAAACAGATTTAAACTACAACCAGAGAGCATGTGCAGAGATGGATGGCAGTAATCACAGAGAGGGTGAGATAGGGAGGGGGAGAGGAGGAGGGGAGGGAGGGGCCAATGGAGACAGAGCTGAGCTGAACTGAGGGGAGAAGAGAAGAAATAAGCAAAAGGAGTGAAAAAAGAAGCCTTGCTTGGAGAGGTGTGAGCGAGAGTGATGAGAGAGAGGAATGGACTCTGAAAATATGTGTCAGTGTGTGCATGTCTGCCAGATCCAAACAAACACACTACTATCTATCTCAGGAGAACAAAAACTGTCAGGCTTGCCCTCAAACTATGATTACCAGCCCAGTTTTGTAATGTGCACCAGCTGATGCTGCTACCCAGTTTGGCTCATGGACACAGCACAACATGATTCTTTAAAGGTCTAAAGTGTGGGCTATTTACCCGAAGGAAGAAAGGATCTTTAATCCTTCTAAAGTTGAAGCACAAGTTTACATAATCCATTTATAAATTTGTGCCTATGTGTTTTTTTATTATTACGATACAAGGATAAACTCTGCTCATAAGAACAGATCAACAATGAAAATCATGCGAAGAGGGGAAATGCTGATGAGTTTTAATGTTTCTGAAAGGCAAAGACTGGAGTCATGACAACAGGTTGTGGAGTTACGGGATACTTTGGTTTGGAGGAATTTGATATTTTACATAATATGATTCCTTCAAAAAGTCAGAACAGAACACTTAGTTCAGCTCGGGTCATGCATCTTAATGGAAATACAATCTGCTAATCTGTGACTTTAAGACTGTGTTGTTTGATTAGATTTGATCAAACAGGAGCACCCGCCATTTAAATCATGTTTTGATACAAATGTTGCTAAATCCTGATTGGTTAACAGAAGAACATGACGTCTTTATCCGGCTAAGCCCCACCCACTTAAAATCAATGAGAAGAGTGTTATGTGAAATAACCAAATCTACTTTTATCTGTGGCTGAAATTTTGTGTTTATGTAAAATTTCATTACTCACAGTAAGAAGCTGATTGGGACAATATATATATATATATATATATATATATAATGTTAATGCTATGGTATATATATTGTTAATGGTTAATAAACCAATTAATAATTTATTAAAAATTATCTCTAAGCAATAGTTGATTATTTATTAACATTAAGTCATTAGTAACAACTTACAAAACCATTACAAATGATGTTTTATCAACAACTAGAATTATTGCAGTTGTATCTCTCCGCCAACCAGTCAAGTTGCAGGAAATATGTTCACAATCTGAGCTACAGCACTGAATAATGGCCAGAAATGTTTCTGCAGAACATTATGATTTCACAGTGAAGTTGACCTCGGACGACTCCAAAATGTCATCACTTCCATCATTTTATCCTATTAGACATTTGTGTTGAATTGATTTGTTAAGTCACAGTGACCATGCCCTTTGACCTTTGACCAGCATGATCTAATCGGTTCATCCTTGAGTCCAGGTGAACGTTAGTGCCAGATGTAATAAAAGTCCCTCAAGGCATTACTGAGATATTGCATTCCCGAGAATGGAACGAACGAACGGACAGACGGAAAAATGGTGGGATACATTTGTGTGTGTGTGTGTGTGTGTGTGAGCGTGACAGAGAGTGTGTGTGTATTACAACATGTTACTAATTTAGATCATCCATCAATATCTGGAGAAATTTCATAGTGAATTTTTTTTTACGTTGGGAAGGAGCTGCCTCTTGATCCCACTGCAACTCAGGCATTTAGCCACGCTAGGCTAACCTTGCAAATTATACTTTAAGAGACGTCATAAGGAGGACATCAGTGTTGTCTCACTCTGGGAAAGGGGGAAATATTCCTCTAAAACTCAAGGATTTATGCAGTGCAGAGGTAAAAGTAAGGGTTTAGGTATGCATGTCAAGGGGCGAGGGCCATTAAAATGTGGTGATACTCACTGAATATGTATCACACACCTCCTGTTAATGTGAATATACTTTAAGTGAATATGCATTATACACACATCATCATTAGTCTTAGGGAGGATCTGAACCCTGTGGAGTCCCTTCCTCTGGGGGAGAGAAACGTCAGAGCTCCCCTCTGGGCTGGAGGTCTGGAGGTCCAACCCTCTGAGGCCCAGGTGAAGGGAAATAAAACTGTGTTCACCTGTACCTTCTGCGCCCGCCGCTTGTCTGCTCTCTGGTTCTGGTGATAGATGCGGCTAAAGTTGGACACGATGACAGGGACAGGCAGGGCAATTACCAGCACCCCGCTCAGAGAGCAGATTGAACCAAAGATCTTCCCTGCAATCGTCTTAGGAACCATGTCTCCGTACCTGCGAGAGGGGACAGGGAGGGAGGGAGAGAGAGAGAGAGAGAGAAAATATGTTTAGTGGATCATCCTATTATGCATTTAATAAAATCTGTGGTAGCCCAACCTTGTAGCCACACACAGCCAACTGAAGGTCATTCATGTCACACAAACAGAAAGACACACACACACACATACACAAACTAGTTCAGCTTGCTACCCAGTCATTCTCCCTGCACAAACCTTTCATCTTTTTTTTTTTCAGGCTTCTCCATGATGCACATGTTCATCCCCACCGGAGTAAAGCTTGACCTGTGAGCTTTATCCCACCCCAAGAGAGAGGCTACTACCAAACCCTCTATCTCACTGAATGGCACAGTGAAGTCCACTGACTCGTTCACTGAGAGCAGATACTATTAACCTTTAGAAAGAAGAGAGAAAGGGAGGAGGGCATGGTGAATGCCAGGGACATTTCCTGAAAGTCATTTAGCCCAATTCAATCTGAAATATTTGCAAGTCAAACGCAATCCCGTCTCAGGTTCAAAGACAGACTACGCAATTGCAATAACTATATTATGAATCCCTTGTTTTCCAAGGAAGAAGCCGAACTGCTGGAATCATCAGTGGAGGGAAAAGACAGAAGACAGAGGAGAAGAAATTCAAATGCTAAAAGAGCACGACTTAAGTTGGCAAAGCAACCTTTATTTCTAATGGTGTTCATTTTTTATTCATGAATAAAAAGAGCAGGTAATTTGTTCTTGTTTTCCAGCTAAACAAGAAGTTCCACTGAATTTATTAGAGCTGACTCCAAGTCAGACTACAAATAAACCTGATACAAACAGCCTTTAAGCATCCAGCACGTATATGTTATTATGTAAAGACACAGTGTGGGAAGATTTTTCGTGTTTTCATCAAGATAAAGAAGCATTTTGAACACAAATGTTTTTGTCCTTCATAGTGAGTAACTCGCAGTTAATATAATAGCTTTTCATCTGCCTCCACCCTCGAGAATTACCTCCTCAGAATTACTAACAACAACTTTTCTTTTGTACTCATCAAATTGATTTATCATATGAAAAGCAGCCTGACTGCAACCAGTGGACTCAGCCTCGAAGATACATGGCGTTGCTTGTTTTTTCGTAAACTGTTGTTGCCCACTCCAAGTTTTACATCTGCACCGCACAAATTTCTACAAAATATTCTAATTTCAAACTGTACAATTACTACACAGTAGAAGTGCCAGACAAGTCAGTGTGTGCATATTCCAGGCTCTCTTGGGTAAAGAGACAAATGAGTTAATGATTCATGGACACACTCATCTGTGAAGATATCTTTTGCAAATTTGCAGTTTGGGCTGGCCCCTCAGAGGCTGAAAAAAGGAAAAGTCACAGCAGAAGCAAAGCCAGGAAGACAGCGACAAAATGTTGCGAGGGAATCTGTCTCTTCTCTGCCTCGTCACACTCACCCCTGTAGGGAGCAATGTGGCGTGTCAGAAACAGTGAAAACTGAGAGATGCAGTGGTGTCAGTGAGCTGCGCTGTGAATACACCACAGATAGGTTGAATTACAGAGGTTAAGCTATGCGCTCATGCATGAATGGAACCACACACACATATACTATACACAAAACACACACTCAAATACAGTCTTTTTAAGAAGGGGACACTTAATGTTGAGTTGAGTTTTGCATTTACACGTATCAGTGGTATAAAGCACATTTACTCAACTACTTGTATTTTCCTTTGTTTTTTCTTTTTACTACTTTTTACTTTTCTACTACGTAATTTAAATTTAATTCTACTTTATAAGTTTACTCCCCTACAGTTCAGGGGTAAATATACTTTTTACTTCACTATGTGAATTTGGCATCCATAATTACTTTATAAAACCCTGTTATGAGCATATAAAACACAATGTGTTTTTATACAGTAAATTAAACCCCCCAGCAGCAGATAAAATGGGTAATTGCCTCTAGCACAGCCTGCTACAGCATTAAAATGCTGCTTACATGTGAATGCATTAGTAGTAATAATGCTAAAATGTTATAATAATGTATCACTGACAGAGCCGGTTTTTCCTGCATAATGAGTACCTTTACACTTCCAACTACACACAAAAAAAAGGAAAAAACACATGCTCTGTCTTGAACTTTTTTTGTGATTTTGTGCACTTTTTCTCTAGAGGTTCCTTATTTCCAATCATCTTCCATCAATGCTACAAGCCAGTGTGTGACAGATGGAACAACACATTTTCACATGGATACTAACGACACAAGGATAGAACAGCAGTTGGCATCGGTCCCCTGATGCATCTGTAATGTATATTACAAGCCCCTATGGACTTGGCAGAGCACGGATCTAGTCAATCAACCTGTAACTGCCGCCAGGCACGCATGCATATGCAAAAACTGACTCTCACACACACACACCAGTCTGCACATGTGGAGTTGTAGTCATCTGTCAGATATATTGAAATCCTTGCACAACAAAGCCTTAGAAATGATTTAAAAACACAAATCTTCAGAAAATGTCAGTGCTGCAGTGTTACTTTGCATCCTGTTTAAGCAGCATGTTTCTCAGCAACGAAATGACAATGAGGCTGTTTGTGTAGTAATGACATTAAACAGCTAGAACGACTCAGTCAACACTCGAAATGTACTTCCAACTCTTGCAGATATCCAGAAACATGTTGCTCAATAGCACTCATCAAACTCAAATTCGCTTTGACAGATCACAGAGAGCAGCACTGGTTGTTATGTGACGGCTCGGCACACAGTACCCCGGAGGCTCTCCATAAATGAACAATAATCTGCTTAAGAAGTTGTCGTCGTGATAGTCCTTTTAGAATCTAATGAAGCACTTCTGTCACAGTCCGCTGGAGATGGAAAAAATGCAGAATGGTAACATAAACCACACAAACACACACACAAAAAACATCCAGTTCATTTCCGAGAAGGAGATGAAACAAGAGGTGAAACTTCATACTCATTAGTCACAGATTTCTGCAAATATAAGCCCAATATGCAGCCATTTAAGTGGAAGGTGGTTTTTTTCCACCAACAAAGCAAAGCGCTGCCCACGCACAGTGAACCGCTGGTCCACAGCCATAAGTGAGAATATACTTACAGAGAACATTCATCGTCTTCTTCCAAGAACTTTAATGGCCTTTCTACCCAAATTAGGCAATAACAATCCCATCAGTGGTACAAAGGCCCTATCACTACAAAACATTTCATCTCCTCCCCTCTTCAGAAGATGTTTCCATTAGGAGGAATGAAAAGCTAATCATATTCATCTGCAAGCGTTCTTTAATGGGATCCTATCAGATTGTCTGATAGAGGCCCTTCTCTCCTAATACTACAGTCAATTTGCCGCTCCCATTTAGTCAAGCTGGTCTGTCTCTGATGATACCATCTTTGAGCCATTATACATAGCACAGAGATAAAGCTGGGCTTGCACACATTAAAAAAAAAAAAGAGAAAGCTGTAATAAGTGGTGCATGTGTGTGCATGTGATAAGTGAGGTTGGATGTAATTTCTCTCCCTCCTGCCTGGATTAATGCTGGGGCCATTTCTGACTTCGCGAGACGACCCTGAAGGTGGGGAACAAGCTGGAGGTGGAAGTAAAAGTCTCAGACAGGAGGAAGATGGATAAGCAGTGAAAGAAAGTATACAGGAGGGTGAGATATTTTCTCAGCAGATACAGCGCACCCATGGGTTTTTTCCTCCATCAGCCACTGTGTTGCTCATACCACACTTGCACACAGTTTGTTGTATGTCATATATGTTTTAGCGCACACACACACACACACACACACACACACACACACACACACACACACACAGGTCAGGTGGGCAGGTCAGTTCTCGGTCAGGGTTGTCACATCCCATCACAGGACAGCCAGGTCTCTGCGGGTTATATTAATAAAGTCCAGGAAGGATAGATGGGAGGTTATTGAGTAGGACTGAGTGCTCTTGTGAGGGTATGTGTGATGGATGGGCTTATCAGAGATGGTCTGAGGGCTGACACACACATAGATTTGTGATGATGGCAGGTCATGTCATGTCAGGTTGGGAGAGCACAGCTTAGACCCTTAAATTCACACTGATAAACCAGAGCCAGCATCCAGGTGTAAGACAAAACAACAAATTTGGCCATAATCAAAAGACACAAATACAAACACTCTCTATACAAATGAAATAAAAAAAATAAAATTCTAATATTCTTTTTATTGTATGGGTATCATATTGGTACCATCTGCACAATAAGCTTGAGATTAACTGTTCTGAGCTGAGTCACAGAGCAAATATTAGCTGCTGGAATTTGTTTTTCACTCTGTGGATCATAAACTGCTTTTATGTATGTGCAGCAAGATCATAATGCCATATTTATTGATATGTTCAGGATAGGAAGCTTCTATTAAAAAAGGGAGGGAGAGGGAGAGGGAGACACAGAGAGAGAGAGAGAGAGAGAGAGGGAGAAGGAGGCAGGACAGAGACATATGAAGTGTTGAGGGTTGGGTTTCCATTTACAGACCAAATCCCTTGTGATTCCTCTGCAATTTTCCTCCATTCCCTTCAGATACAGCCTAAGTGATTCTGTTTGGACCACAATCCCTTGCGGTTGATTGACCTGCCCCCCCCCCCCCGGAGATCCCCTACTGGCGGCACATTCAGTCTCAGTGAGTAGGTGGTTGTGTCTGCTGTAGGTGTGACATGTATATTTAGTTTGTGGGGTGTGTGCCTACAGACATTTATAGCAAAACATGGGACAGATAATGGAAAAACAACATACATGTTTAGCTGTGTGGTTCCCCTTAGGAAGATTAAACATGTAACAAATATGAACATATGTTTAGAAACATCATTAATTATTTAGGAATAATGGAAAACCTGAAACAGGTTCATAACAAAAACAAATGACTGTGAAGTGGAGACTGAGACTGTGGATCACTGTACTAAAACTATCTAAAATGATCTGCTAGGTTTTAATCTACTAATAAAAAACGCTTATTTTAAAAACATTTAGAGCCAAAATGATTGATTGCTTAATCAATTAGTTGATCAATTATATTGACTATTTTTTTAAGTATATTTTTTGGGCTTTTGTGCCTTTATTGGACAGGATAGTAGAGAGAGACAGGAAATGGGGAGGCAGAGAGAGGGGGAATGACATGTAGTAAAGGGCCCGATGCGTGATTCGAACCGGGGCCTGCTGCAGCGAGGACTGTAGCCTCTACATATGGGGCGCCTGCTCAACCCACTACGCCACTCGATGCCACAATATATTGACTATTTTTATAATCTGTCATTTTTCAAGAAAAAATGCCAAGCATTCTCTGGTCACAGCCTCTCCAATGCGGTTGCTGTTTTGTCTTTGTCATATATGATTGCACAGTGAGTAACTTTGGGTTTTGGGCTGTTGGTCTGATAAAATAAGACACTGGAAGAAAAATTGATTAATCAAGAAAATAACCATCAGATTCATGAGAATATTTGTAACTGGGTTTTGAATAAGTTGTCATACTAGCACAAGTAAGAAAGATATTAAGGGAAACTCATACTGGCAGCATATGTCACATGTCAAAACACCCACAACTATTGTTTTCTATGCAAGCCCACACACAGGCGAGGTCTTGATGCATGTCAGTGCAGGTTCACTCATCAGTACACGCCACTGAGCAATTTGGGCTCCAGTGTCTTACTTAGCTAAGGATCGATCTGCTAACTCTGTGATTAATAAACAGCAGCTCTACCCGTTGAGCCACAGCTGCCCTGTTGTCCAGTGCTGATAAAGCATTGTATACCAACAACTTTTGTTAAACCATTCTGCATATGAAGTATTTTCTGTCCTACATTTAATCCTGGAGGAGGATCTCCAGCACAGTCTTCAGTTTACAGCTGGTTTGCTGAGAAAGCTAAGATCTTTCAGCACCACGGAGAGCTACTCTAACTTCCATCCATAGCAACTGCTTGCACACGCACGCGCACACACATGCGCGCGCACACACACACACACACACACACACACACACACACACACACACACACACACACAGATGAAAACCAACATCTGCCTGCATCACACTTTGCAGCTACACTGTTGGCTGCTTTGTTAGCAGCTTTGTAGGCTACAGGGAAATGTTTTGATGAAAAAGAAGGCCACCACCTGTCATAAAGTACATGCTTAACATTTGTGCTCCTTAATTAAACCCTAGGGCTCGACTATAAAGTTAAAATATCATTATATACTGTATTAATGCAAATTCACATATAAAATGATCCAACTGATGATTAACTGTATTAACTCTATGCAATGCAGACAGACCTCTTCACATACTGCATGCAAACAATGTGTACGAGAACTTTTTTGTTAGTTTTCAATTAAAATTAGCTTGAAATCAATCAATTTAGAATACATGAGTTCATACAACAAAGTTCATATTTGATTATATTGAATTACCACAATAAGCAAAACCAATGTAATATGTAATTGCTTCTCCAGACTCAAATAAATGACATACAGTATAATCATAATACTAAGCAGCCCTACCACCATCAAACTGTTCAGTGCCACTATACTGATTAAGAATACAGAAAGTAGACTTATTTCAGCATATTTAACAATTAATATCCACAGCTGAGGTCGATTTTGAAAAATACACGTGTTACAACAGAGGCCATAAATATGATGCCTCATAAAAATATCCATAAGTGGTAGTAGAGTTCCATTTTTATTGGGAAACTGTCACAGGCCAATGATGCTTGGCTCTTTTGGGCTCAGCAGAGTGAAGGATTGTCTCTCCAGGCCTCTAACTCTCAACCATCCATCCACCTGTACTCTCATCTGACATTTCATGGCCAGTCACTCAGATGGAAGTAACTCTGATGACACATTGCTCTTCAGGGATGGGACAACCATCTAAAATCACCCCCACAAATGTCACCACAGGAAAGCAAGAAATAAGGAGGGGGAGGAACAACAGGTAAGGGGAGAGGCAGGTAGACGGAGAGAGAAGGAGAGGAAGAAGGAAGAGTAAAAAAAGATGACATAAGAGGACAGCAGAGAAGAGATTCAGATAGTGTCAATGCTAATATGCAGAGGGTCAGATATGTTTGGTTAAATATGCCTCAAAAGACATCTTAACATGGATTAAATCAGACACACTGGCGCTACAATAATCTCAGCTCTCCCTTAAGGCAGCTGAACACAGACACAAACTCTGATTGTGGCCCTGATTTTTGGGGCTCGATTAAGACTTCACTCAGAAAACGGACTGCTTAACAAGTGCGCTTATTGAAAAAATGAAGGGGAGTTATGGACAGTCCTGCCATTACCTTACCTATTTACATGCAATGGCTCATTCACATTTCTAATCATTGTAACAACGATTTTGGTTATACAAGATTCGCTGATTGGGGGCAATTTTGGTCATTAACGTCCAAATAAAATGCAGTTTGTATGGGTGGTGTAAGTAGGCAAAAGTGAGCTTTTGCAAAAAACTATTTAATAACAAGATTTAATTAAAAAAAGGTACCAACTGTGAATGTCTGCTCACAGCACCGGACCAACAACCCATTCAGAAGCCAAGGCTACAGAAATAAAAAAATTAGGAATGTGGTTCTCACAGCTAGATTAGCATGAAGTACAGTATACAGCCCTCTCTTTGAATGGCATGTTAATTGCACCAGTGACCTTGTTTTGAACATCTCTTCAATAGAAAACTAGTATTAGGAAAGTTGGGAACAATGCCAAGAGCTGAAATCTAAAGTTTGAACTGTGAAAATGACAGAAAAATTTTCCTGACAGCCGCCTTTATAGCTTCTCTTATAGCCCCTCCAATACATTTCCTGTCATTCACCTCTATGTAATACCTCTGTTAACCACCTCTTATCATCTACAGTAGGAAAAGGCTAAAGCAACTTATTGTCTTCATTGTACTGTTAGGTCATCAGGGCCTGGGAGATACTGTGAGCCTGAAATGAACCATTGTATTGCTGCAATGTAAAGGACGTCTTTTGCATTTACTATGTGAATGAAAGGACACAACAAAAGTGCTGTGACAGCATTTCAGCACCAAATCCAATCGCTCCTATATGACTTCACATGGGGGACATTTAAATACAAGGCGGCAGTTGCAATATCTGCATTGCTATTTATGCACTAGTTAAATGCTTAAGTCGCAGCATAAAACTCGCTTTTGTTCTTGTGTATGCTGTTAGTGTTTGTTGTTGGAGCGCTGTTGTGTTTCCTCTTCGAGAGAACACAACAACTAACCATCTGCGCTTAATGGCAATAGAATTACTGCACAAAACTGTCCCTTTTCAGCCATAGACTAAGTGAAAACACTTACCCACCACCTGGTAATTGGCTGGATTATCTATGAAAATCTCACATACAATGCTATATTGTAATGGTCAGTGTTTTCTTTTCTTTCTTTTTTTTTTTTTTTTATCCAAACACAAAATTTACCAGAACTGCAAGACTATGGGACAATCCAATTTCTTAGTCTTCCAGAGTGCACTGTGAGGCAGGCATATAGGTCATTTCCTCATTTACATTTGTGAAGTGATGAGAAGGGAATGGGAGAAAGAAACACACAGATAAGTTGATAAAGTGAAGGGCATTACTCTCACACTGCACTGCACACAGAGGAAAGGTCATTATCATCACTCACTTCACAACCAATCGCACCGTGAATCACACTGAGGGATCGCTGCCACTTCTCCGTAACACACATTCACTTTGCTACACTATGACTTGGAATGGACCAACTTTGACACTTTGCAGTGTTTCATCGCAGCACTGACTTCTCACAGCATCGTGGTATATATTTTGCATTACCACAATCTACGAGTGAATGCTTGATTTTGATTGGTCACAGAGTTTGCATTGTATTCAGGCAACTGTGCAGCTCTGGTGAAACATCCATCCATCACTGTGCTAAATTAACATACTAGGTAAGCTTTGGCCGTTATGTGGTAACAGCCTGTCCAAACTGATAGTGAAGCATAATTTAGCTAGTATGTTTCTTTTTGTATACACATAAAGAGACAATTAATTATTTATTAAGTATTTGGCAAGTAACCATGGTGCAAGCAGAATAATTCAATATGGTTTTGCATTGATATCAATGTTTTTTTCCAATGACCATGTAAAGTCATAGTGGATTATACCCACGTAATCTAAGATTGCATCAGTCTCACCATCCAAAATCATAAAAAATCTAGCAACAGCAGTTTATCAAACTGTGAAACTAAACTGAGAGGAATCAACAGGGACAGATTGAGCAGAGGCCATCACAATGCTGAAGCCAGTGCTTAATATGCTTATTGCTAATGACATAAAATTGTGTTAGCCCAAAAAATTAAGAAAACTAGAATTACTGCCTCACTGTTGTATGCTTCCACAACCTCCCTGTTTATGTAGAGTCATATAAAATATTAACCGTTTGTGTGAAATTTTGTCACAATTGCTGTGTGAAGAGAATGAGTAATGGCAAGTGGACATTTGTACAAAATTTGAAGGGATTCCCTTGAAGAGTTCTTGAGATTTTGCGTTCACAAGGCCAAAACTGTGTTTTGTGAGGTCACAGTGACCTTTTAACTGAATAGTTGAAATAAATAGTAAATAGTCGAGTGTTTGCCAATATGTTTGTAACATTACTTCTAAGGAGGGAAATCAGACAGTGTTGTGTTTGTGGGTTGTTTCTGTTGTGCTGTGTTAATGCGGGGTTAAAACATTGATTTACAGGTTGTAACTCTCAGCAACTGGTGGTTGGCACTTGCTCCACTCATGCCTCACCCCATTGCTGAAATTCAGCTTTTCGTGCTGCAGAAACTAACGACAGCGAGGGGCAAACCAAGCATCTAAAGATCGCTTTAGGAACCTACTTGTGATCTTACAGATGTTATTTTCCAGAAGAATCCCATTAAGGGGCGTGAGTGCACTTACTCGCCAGGATGTCAGTGAATAATAGCCAGGGACACTGTTACAAGGTTTGCTCATTTGTGTGCGAGCATATGTGTGTGAACGATGTCTGCGCCTGTGTATGTGTATGTGCCTGTCTTTGTAATTAGCGATTACCAGAGAGCTATCAACAGAACGCTTCAGTGACTCCACTTCCAAGAGTAACCAGGAAGTGCAAACACAATTACCAGAAGAGAAGGAGCACAACAACATTTAAATATGAATTACATCTGAGATAGCAAAGTCCCCAAAGCTTGCACTACTCACTGCCTGTATACTGCCTACTTCACAGAAAAAAAGTAGTACCACTGACACATTCGTGCATGTGCCTGTGCGCACGTGTATGTGCACATGGTAATTTTTAAAGCGTGTGATACACAGTCCTTATAGTAGGCATATCTCTATGAGTGCTGAAATACTTTCAAGCCCCAGAGGGCCGATACGAGTGGATGTATGGATAAAACCAGTAATGGCTGTTGGTAATTGAAACAGGAACCCATCTATCTCTGTGAGCTTGGGTACACTGAACAGTCAGCGTGGCAGATGAAAAGAGGAGAGAGGTTGAGGAGCTGGGGCATAGTTACGTGGTTCAGTTAAGCTGCAAACAAGAACTAACAGCTCTCGGTAAAAACACAAAACTCTGGAGAGATGTTTGAATTCTGAGATTGATCTCTTTTGTTGGGTGCAAGACAACATCAAAACAGAATTTAGACACATACACAACGCGCCTTTCACATGGGAATCAAGGAGAGAGAGACGGGGAGAAAACAAAGAGGAGTGAGACAGCAATTACAAAGCCTGCCACGCAAATAGAGCCCAAACGATATATCTGATTTTCATGACAGATTTTGATAGGTGTATTGAATTGCATTAATGCTAAGAGGTATGCAAAATGAACTCACGGTATCTACATTTTTTTTTGCAGATTTCAGTGACAGCAAAGCCACTTTTGTCCAAATATATCTTGACAACTATTGGATGTATTCCCGTGAAACTTTGCACAGACATTCATGGTCCCCAGAGGATGAAACCTACTATCTCAGAAAAACTTTGGTTAACTCTCCACATTTCATCCAGCCCTATCTTTAGGATAAAAAATGTGAATCTATACAGTTTGTTTGATGACCAAATACCTAATGAACTAACGACATTCCCATCATCCCCGGCTGTATGTTTAGTGCTAATTATGAAATGTCAGCAGATGCTAGCATACTTCAGTAAGACGGTGAGGAAATACTACGTGCTAATCATCAGCATGTAAACATTGTTACTGCGAGTGTGTTAGCATGCCGATGTTGGCATTTAGGTCAAAGCACCGCAGTGCTTAAGTAAAGCCTCACAGAGCTGCTAGCATGGCTGTAAATTCTTAATCTTGTTTCAATACTTCACCCTTGTTTTTCTTCTTTCAATTTAATTAGAGTTACAACTTTTACTAATTTAATTTCCAGCTATTTCTTTCATTTTCTTTTATTAATCCCAAAGAAATAAGCCTAAACACGTAGAAGGCCTGGGAGAGGAGTTTTTCCTCTCAATTTCTTTCAATTTACCTGCACTTGTGTGTGTGTGTGAGAGAGAGAAAGAAAGGGATAAGTTTCAGTGTCTGAGAGGAAACTCAAGCTGTGCTGGTTTATCCATACCTCAATAAAGAGACTGGCTGTTGTTGTCTGTCTGCCGGTCCACATTACAACAAAACAGAATCCACCAAAATTATAAAGTGTAATTCTACTCATGGCTACTTTGATCTAACTGTAATCTAACCTATGTGCTTCTTCTACATTTTTACACATGCTGCCAGTTCACTGCAGCCCCTCCATGTCCCCCCCATGCCCCTCCCGCGCTTGACCCCTGCTGGAACTAATATTCAGAGATGAAAAGAAGTGAGGCTGTGTGGCGAGATAAGGCTGGAGCTGTGAGGAGGGAGAACGAGAGAGGTCAGAGCCCAGGAGTTCAGGGGTCATCTCCACTCTGCGGTGAGCACGCGGTCATAACAGCAAGGTGACCGACTGGCTGGTCCCAGTACAGACTTCACACAGGGATCAAAGCGAAGAAGGAACAGAGACAGAAAAGAAAAAAAAATACAATAAAGGGAGGGAAAGGCAAAAAAAAAAAAAAAACGTGGAAAAAGAGCCTTTAGTGAGGAGGAAACAAAAGGTGTGTGTGTGTGTGTGTGTGTGTGTGTGTGTGTGTGTGTGGAGGGCGGTGGTGTGGGATGAGAGGGTGACCCCTGCAGAGACAAACACCAAATGAGATACAGGGAGGAGAGATAAACTGATAGAAAACGGGAGAGAGAATAGTAAAGCACATTTCAGGACGTCACATCTACTCTGCCTCCTGCCCAGGTCACGGTGATTGCATTTGTTTTACTTGGCCAGACCATTACCTCCCTTCGTAGAGTTGGGATCTGTGTGTTTGTCCACGCAGTTTTTGTGCTTCTGTGTGAGTTTCTTTGTATAGACATGTTTGTGCGTGTGCATGCAGTCCCTCACTTAAACCAGTAGCTATTTTTCATGTTACTGTTTGTCGTTTCTTGCGCTGCATGTGACTGTAACACAATAACATCAAACTCAGAGGTGATAGAATTATTTTTCTACAGATTTTTCTTCATTTCCTGGTTCAGCTCTCTGCTAGTGAGCTACTACCAGATTTTCACAGCCCAGTCCAATGTCAGGGTGTCAATAAGTAGCCAAATCTGTCTGAAAAAAATGTTCTCTGAGGTCCTGGTGGTGCAGCAGGTCTAGAATGATTGACTTGACTTAAGTATTGAACTATTGAACTTTTTTCCCAAAAGGAGATGTAAAATAATTAAGCTGTGGTCCACCGCTCGTGCCTGCGCTCCCATGTGACTCCTCAGGTGAAGCCATTCTCCATGTTACACATCCTGTAGCTCGCGGCCTTTGCTGATTAAATTATCGCCTATCAAGTCAATTAAAACAGATCTATAAAAACTACCCCAGTGTGAGAGGAAGGGAAATAAGTAAATTGTGCTCATGGAGGCCCTTCTCTCTCTCTCTCTCTCTCTCTGTGTGTTTGTGTCTTCTCCCCAGCCTTTTAAATATTCTCAGGAATTCCTCAATACTTTGCTTAACCCCCCCCCCCCCAAAAAAAAAAAAAAAAAAAAAACACTTTCTCATTCATCCTCCATTTCAACACCACAAAGCGCTCGTATTCTCAGTTCTTTGATGTTGCCCGTTGTCATGGGGACCTTGTGAGCACAGCAGCACTGAGCAGCATGCAGAGTGCCATGTCACTGCGGTTAAAAGGGTTACATTAACATCAGCGACAGGTTACATTAGAGCGGGGCTACATTACCCATTAGTGGGAGCAAAACACATTTGTGGTAGCAGGGCCAGCTCGGTTAGCATTTAGCGCTAATCTAACTTATCAGGGGTGAACACTCGGCCCCATTTGGTTTAAGTGTAATTCATACTTCACTACTATCTGAGAGCCACAACTTTAGAGGCACTTTTCTACAGCTTTAAAACTACACAATACAGAGTTAGAAATATAGAAAAAATGTATTTCACTTCACACAGCTGAGTAATATTCAACAAGGGTCGATTTCACTCACTCACTGAAAGTGAATTCAGGGGAGCAGGAGTTGATACACACGATTTGCTGCTCATCTCTCCTTGAATCAAAGATGTCTCTGTCAGATTGTTTATCTGTGGCCCAAGAATATTGGCTCACTGCAGTCCGAGCTTATCACACACTGTTTTACGCTGCCTGACTTATTGACTGTGAACACAGCCAACATGGCTCTTCTCATCAGTGTCCGGCATAATGGCAGCATCGACTGTACTGATCTATGACCGAGTCTGATGGAGAGGCGGTCAATACAGCTAACTAGAGCTGGCTGGTGTCTCTAAATCCGCTTTAGGCTGGTCAATATGCTGTCCAGTCAGAGCGCCAGAGATAACAACATGTCATCTCAACTTGACATCTCTATCCATGAAAAGTTAACAGGGTAAAACCAAAACTAGTGAATGCTCTCTTAGATGGGCATCACCCAAAATGCACTTAATTGAATGCAAAAGCAAAAGAACGTGCACTACTGGTCAAAGGTTTGCGATTTTTTTTTTCAGTTTTTATTAAAATGGAATAATTTCAAGTTCAGTAAATGGTAAAAAAAAAAAAAAAAAGAAAAAGAAAGTTTAGGTCACCAAAAACTGAAAAATCATGTAAAAATAAACAAACAAACCATTAATTTAGTTCCATTAATGCTTTCCTGCATCAATGGAACTAAATGAAGCCTTGAAAATTAATGCAAACAATTCCTACAGATGTCTAACTTCCAAACCCTCTGTCTGTACAAAGGTAGTGTTGGAAGACACTGTGTTACTACACCCTCTGATGCATTATAAATACAATACTGTACTGCAGGAAGTTGTATTCTGTGTTGCTCTCAGACTGGTGAGAAAAAACGCAAGTAGCACAGTAGGACAGTCTGGTTGGTCAGGGGTTCATCCTACAGCGTGATATTGAACCAAAACATTAGAAGAGGAGAAGAAGACGGTGGCTTCACATGATAGAAGAGCAACACAGTCTCCAGACCATGGAGCTGGTTTGGGATGAACTGGACAGAAAGTGAAAGCAAAGCAAAATACAAGTGCAACACATTTGTGGGAACTTCTGCAAAAGTGTCGGGACGAACGTACGAACGTCACGAGCGTGTTCAGCTGTTGGATGAGTCAAACATTTAGATTAAATTTAGTCCAATAAGATTCCGTGATTCTTTGTTTATAAAATCTCTAATTGTTTATGCTTCAATTTCAAAAAACAGTGAGAAAGTCAATTATGTAAATTTAAATAACAGCTGGAAACACAGAGATGTTCTAAAACATTTGACCAGACGTGTATAAACAGCAATATTCTCCCAAACCAACCGTGGCAATAGTTAACAACAACCGTCAGCCTGTCAGCATGGATCAGTGTTTGTGGATGAAGGTAGCTATCTGGATGTGTGTGTTAGTGGAGAAAAGTAGGCTGCGAGAGAAACTAGGGCATCACTGAGACTCAGGAGAGGTGTCTCGAGCCCAGCCTCCTGTCCTATTTCACTGCCTGGCGAGACTGGCATGTGTGTTTGGTGTGTGTGTGTGTGTGTGTGTGTGTGTGTGTGTGTGTGTGTGTGTGTGCAATTCAACACAGGGAGCACCCTGGGCAGTCAAGGGAAAGCTCCAGGCACAGGAGGTAGAGAGATAACAGGTGAGCTCCAGGGAGGCTACCTGTGTGAGAGAGGAGGCCCAGTGACAAGCCTCTTTGCTGGGGTGGAATGGATGTGTAGAAGCCCCCAGGGCATAGACCAAATGTCAGACAGCCTGTGCACACATATTGGAAAACTGCTCTGAGCTTTATTGGAATTTGTCACCTGTGTGTGTGTGTGTCTGTGTGTGTTTATGCGTGTGTGTGTATACTCCAACTGGGCAGATGACTCACAACAGGAAAGAGAGCCGAACAAGGCAGCACAGACAGGTGGGGGAAGTGTGCATGTAGGTGTTTTTGTTTGGCTGTGTGGGTGCAAGGAATAAGCTGTCGAGTGTCACTGTAAATATATGCTGTACAGTTTCACAAGTGTGCACTATACAGCACAGCACATACTGTGCTCCCACACCCACACCCATGCATAAATCCACCCACACCCATATATACACACACATGCATGCATCCAGCCACACGCAATATTTACTGTACTATGACAGACATTATTTATCTACGAGTCTCTGTTCTCTGCTCCTCTGGAGCTTTGCAGCACATCACTAATTCATCCCTGGCATTTCCCCCATTGCTAAGTAAGGGCAGCCTTTGAACTGACATGCTGGCCCTTTAGTGCAGGGCCAAGTTACATCTCAGCTCCCTTTGTAAGCCTATATCCAGAAGGGTTCATCCCACACTGCAACTCTACCCTTAAATGACCGGCCCTTGTTATCGAATCAGAATGGAGATGTAGGTTAATGTGCGAATCATGCACACCTATTTGATCTTTGACCGTGCCGTTCTCGCAGCGCTGTCATCAACGGCACAAAGTCAGTAGGGTGTGGGTGCAGTGTCGGGTTGCCAGGTTAGGTTTTGATGGGAGAATTAGCTGGTCATGTATCCTGACATGTAATGAGGACTGGGTTTGTGTTACAGCACCTGTGTGGCAACAACTGTGGATACAACAGACTGTGGACTTAACTAAAACTATGTGAGCACAGGAACAACTGCTGATGTGTTATTCTACATGGAAGCACATGAACAACTGTTAAAAATCACCTGATTGTTATAAATCTTTTGGATAGAGTAATAACGTATTTGAAAAAATATATAAAAACACTGTTGTGCTGCTGTTGATTTATTGCCTGTCAAAACAGTGACCAAACCATGTAGTGTGGCACAGAGAGGCTGTTTAAGCTGACCCACTCTTACATTTCATGTATTGATTCTGTCTGATTGTGTCTCGACTGATCTGAGAGAGAGAGAAAGAGAGAGAGAGAGAGCATTGGGCGGGTTGGAGTGCAAAAAAGGAGGGCAGGCTACAGGGAGGCACTATTAAATTTTAATTTCAGGGAGGTCAGTTTTTCCTCAAGGTCAAACGAGAAAATAACCTTCAAAGGAAGTGAGGCTGGAAAAACAAGGGACTTTGTAGGACCGCTGGGGATTCACCCATAGTGTAGAAAAAGAATAAAACATATTCCATGTTGAGAGAATGGGCTAATATGAAATGGACAGCTTGTTAACAGGCACTATAAGCCAATTAGTAACCATGGTGATGAATGAAGGAGGAAGGAAACATGCTGTCTTCAACACAAATAAGCTCTCAGATTAGGGTTTGCAGCACATTACACAAAACTCAGACATTATGTAAATAATAAAGGCATGTGCATGCAGGCACTTGTATGCATGCACACATACAGATGTGCTTTACAAAGACAAAGACAAAGACAAAGACACACACACACACACACACACACACACACACACACACACACACACACACACAAACAAACACACATATTGTCACACAAACATACATTAACCAGAGCCTGAGGATGATTTAAAGCCCCTGTTTAGTAATGGGATCAGCTGAGAAGGATGGAAGCCAGGGGAATCCAGGCAACACAAATCATTTCCATCACACATCAGTGCTAATGCCACTGATACTAATCCATCAGACAGCCATCTTTAATGCAGCAGATAGCCAATCTATCAGGTTGTGCTGCACGCGACCTCCCTCCCCCCTGACTTCCCTTCACACGTGCACACACTTGCGCAAACTGCTTTCACAAATGCACCTCAAAGCTAGGCAGTAATGAGACAGAAGTCGCTCACGATTTGCTTATTCCTCACAGCACTCAAACGCATCAGTCAATAACATCATAGCATCACACCACAATGTCGCTCAGGCTAACAAGACTCATCAGCAAAGATACAGATGTTAGGGGGAATCAAAAATGTTCATGGCAATTTTATCTGCTCGGTTTAGAAGAAATAAAAAGCCATAAACACAGTTGATCCTCTTATAAATATTAGAACACTCCCAAGACTACCATGGAGGAGATATTCAACTCGAAAAAAATCTTAATACAGAATGTTTGTCAGTTACAAAATAAACAAACATCTCCACAATAGGCTCCCATAGATGACTTATTTAGTCTCCTGCTCTCTTGATAGCCTCTTCATGGGCTCTATGTCCACTTAAAGGGATTGCATTAACCTCTGTCACTCTCTGTGGGCAGATGAGCTGCTCCCTCACCCTCCCTTTAAGACATGCTCTGTATTAAACTCTTCCTTCTTTGGCTGCGATCCCTGTCTGGCTCCTGTCCAGCTAAGCACACACATGCGCACATGCATGCGCATGCACACACACACACACACACACACACACACTTAGAAAGCCAGAGATAGTCCAGTGTGTTCTTATACAGTATATCATTGTATAGGATTTGACACTTCTCTCTAGCCAGGTTATGGTTTCACATTTTTTTTTAATTTTTTTTTTTTTTTATAAAAGGACACTGACAGCACCATCTAACCCTTTTTCAAATGGATAAATTGAGGGTAAAGAGCAAAGAAAAGAAAGGGAAGCTTACATGTGACAGAAAGAACGCACATGCTTGTGTCATGTAGAGTAAGCAACATGTATGTACAGACCCTGTTGTGTTATTGGAGAGAGTCATAAAAGTAGCCATTTCTTTGGACGTGCTACAGTAGCTACAGTGTGCGTCTTGCTCTGCCTCCCTTCAAAAAAAACAAAAAAAAACAACAAATGGCTAGAGGTTGGACCGACACACATTTGCACACATGCACATTTTTTTTTTTTTTTTTTAACACCTGCAATAATTTCTGCAGACATAACAGATGCTGACTGAGACATGTGTACACACACCCCAGCTTCTTTTCATTTCTTCATCCCTGTCTCTCTTGTATTCTTTCACGCTAGCTCAAGTCCTCCCAGAAGATTTTACATTTCTTAGCCCACCTGTATCTGAAGCTCGTGCAGATTGCCTGACAGCCGGCGCGCCCGGTCCTCTCTGCCGCTCGCTCTGCCCTGCTCCCTGCCCTCTCCAGCTGGCTGCTCTGGCCTTCTGCTCCCCTTGTTGCTGTCTCTGCACCAAAAGCAGCTGGTGTGCCAGCCAATCTCTGCCCTCTCCCCAGCCCACTCTCCCCTTGACCATCTTGGAATGGACACATCTCTTTCCACTAAATCTGACGCTCTTCATCTTTTCCTTTCATCTTCTGTCCATCCACATGGATGTGCTCTTTCCATGTATGGGTTGTTTAGCTGAAGCAAAAGCAGCTGAAGACGGATGCAGGTAATCTGTGCGTATGGATAAAGCATGCATATTGTTATGTGAAAGATAGCTATGTGTTAAGGCACAGACAAAAAAAAAAAAAAAAAAAAAAAAGATTTTACTCAGTGAAAACAACAGTATTCACAACATGAGCAGAAATGGCTATATATGCCCCTGACCTTCGATCCACTTCTGCACCCTCCCTCCCCCCACTATGGAAAGGGTCAGCCTCCTGCACAGCTGAAACCCTCGTCAACATTTACATGGAGAGCAGAGAAGGTTATTATTAGTGCCGTTAAAAGAGGCAGAGAAAAATGCACAAATAGAAAAATCCACACTCTTGAGAATGTGTGTATGTGTGCGCAAGTGGCAGAGACACACACATCCTACTTATACATATATGCAGAGTCACAGAGGCGTGCGCGCACACACACACACACACACACACACACACACACACACACACACACACACAGTACAGTTAGACTTTCACGGCTTGACATTCCTTCCACTGAGCTGTGTATGTTGAGGCCATTCGCTCTGTCAAAACATTTCAACATTGCTGGGGAAGGAATATACAACACCAAGAGCTGACTGCTCACGCGTGCACACGAACACACACACACACACACACACACACACACACACACACACACACACACACACACACACACACACACACACACACACAAACACACACACACAACTATACACTTCCAGCCGCATACAAAGTCTCAAGATACACATCGCTGCTGTCTGCCTCTGGATACGTGTCTGTCTGAGGACAAAAAAACTATAAGAGGGTGAAAAACACTTTATCTGCCGCCGCTTTACATTCGTGCCTCTACGCTGCAGGAACAGAGAGCAGCAGGGAGCCGTGGAGTTTCTGCACCTAAACTCTACTCCACTACTCCATACTCTCTGCCCGTGTTCAATGTTTCCCTGGCAGCTGCTGCTGAAGGGCCATCCCTGTGAACTTTAAGAGAGGCGCTCTGAAGAGATTTTTGGCTAACCTAAGGGGGACCCTGATCAAATAAATTATTTCTCACTTTCCATTTACTGAATGTTCTGCCAACTAATTGGTGTCAGCGGACAGCAAAATATTCATTTAAAATCCTGTTTTTTAGAGCAATCTCTTGAGCAAGCAAAATATTTTACGACAAGGGTGAAACCCCTCCCTGGATGCTGCTATTATTTCTACCCATGAACTTTCTCTCTGGAGAGTTTTCTGCTTAACATTTAGATGAAGATATTCCTGTTACTGTCTTCATGAAGAAAATTGCCCCTCCTCCCCTTAGTGTTGTAATGATGTGTAGTGCAACCTATTAATTTGTTAACCAGCTTCAAAACAACCAACTAACAGGGTTATGGAAAAAGTACAGATGGACACTCCATTCTCCTCGGTAAACATTTGGAGCTGAGCTGAAAGCTTTTCCATTTCAGAGGCTGCGAGGCTGCGAGAGCCCAGCGTGAACATGTGAGGGTGTAACTGTGCATGACTATTATCCCATTTCCATAGTAGCCTGTCTTATAATTTGATGTGATTGAAGCAGAAGGCTTCCTGCTTCTTCCTTGTGTATGTGTTCAGAGTGAGTGTGTGAATGTGTGTGTGTGTGTGTGTGTGTGTGTGTGTGTGTGTATGTGTGTGTGTGGGTGTGTATGCGCAGCAGGAGTATATGCACGAATGCATGTATGTTAGCCTGGAGCACAGAAACAGCCTTTGGCCAAATGCTCCAGATAAGTTAGCCTCTTTGCTACATGACTGGGAGGCTTTCCTTAGATCTGCAATTGGCACCTTTATATACACAGTACACACAAGGTAAACACACGCTTTCTGTCACACGCCATCTCTGAATGAGGGCTCATGTTCAAGATGAAAGGACTGATATTTCGCCGCACGTCAAATTGGTTTTCACTCACATCTTGAAACATGCGCCAAAACGGCAGAGATGGTCAAAAGCATGTTATGCTCTGGAGTCAAACTCTGGGCACTGACCTTTACAAGAGCCAAATTAGATGTTACACTTCATTCTATTCAAAACATTAACCTTAGCACCAACCTTGGCAGCCACCTCTTCTGTCATTCAGCCAATAGACTGCAAAGTAGCACAAAAGTCTACCTACCTCCCCCGCTGCTTGTAACCTCATGATTTTTCTAAAAGGCAAAAACTCCATGTACACATAAACAAAACCGGCAAACCAGACATAAGGACACACACAGACACACAAACAAACACACCACTGAGGGGCTGCATTAGGCTAACCACAGGCTGTCTGTGTGAATGATGCACCATTGTTTAGTTCCACACAATTACATCCACAATAACCCAGAGCCCCTCAGGTTCCTCGCAGCCAAAAACTGTGTTCCATTACACAACATTTCAAGCCCTCTTCCAAAACACCCATAATTGGCTGAAATGTAATCAACTTACTGAGACCATTAAAGTTTGTTTTAAATTAACCGCTAAATCAGCAAGCGGTGCAAAACTTGAAACCAGCTCGAACTCGCCAGCCTCAGAGCTGTCTGTACCTGGAGCCGCAGGCCAGGCCAGCTGCTGAGACGCCACAGGTAGGGAAAAAAAAACAGAGCAGAGGTCTGGAAGGGGATGGCACTAGTGAGCCACACCAGACCTTTCTGTCCTCTTTCCTTACTGCCAGAGAAGGGACCTTGGACTTTCACGCTCTGACAAACACAATTAATTGGGGCAAAATGTGGTGCCCTTGGGGCTCCAATGACTCCTGGCTCATTTAATCTGTTCTGCCTTCAACCTGTATCCCCCTCCAGCATGGCTTTAGGCGATGACTGGCTAAGGGATGCAGTGGCCATACCCTTCCCGACAGAGCCTTTTGCAGGCTGAGAAGACACATTAACTAGAGAATTATTTTTTCACTCCCACAGGGCTTTTTAAGGAAGCTGATCCCCCCCCCCCCCATCTCTGTGGAGAAAATGACAGAAACAAAGATGACTTGTGGAAAAAAGAGAGGTTCGATCGGGAGGAAGAAATGGGAGAGAAATCTACAGCTATACCCCAGTCTGAACATTAGAATGAATCCTTGTGCGCTTCCCACTGCAGTTCCCTTTTTGTCTTGATTAGCGTATAATCAAGACAAAAAGGGAACTGCAGAGGGAAGTGCACGAAGGACAAAGAGTGCAGAACAAAAAAAAAAAAAAAGTCTAAGCAGAAAGTAATATATCATAAGCAAGAGATGAAAGACAAAGTTAAGTGACATAGCAAGACTGAATGTAAGCAAGACTGAAAAACGCAACGCAGCAAGAAAGGGAGCAGTTACGCAGCAAGAAGGCCATAAAAGACAGAGCTGGAGAGCTAAATTCAGCATGCAGGGCGAGCTCCACTGAGCCAGAGAGAGTGAGTGTTTAAACAAGTGTTGTGACTCCTACACGGCCCACGCTGCATATCGAACTGCATCAGTATACCACAGAAGAGGTCTAGCGGGTCATCAGCAGTAACAGCAGCGGCAGCTGAGAATAGCCTTGTAAGGCTTTGCCGACTGTCAGCCTGCTGCTTGGACTCCAAAGCAGCAGGCGCTGGCTGGCTGCAGAGCAACAGTGTGGCGTTTCATGTGGAGATCAAGGAGCTGATGGGAGGTGTGGGTAGGGTGTATGTAGGCTTGCGGCAGAGCGAACACAAACAGACAAAGCAGGAAATCAAGGAGGAGGAAACTAAATAACATCAAAAGGAGGCTCAACTGCAGCAGGAAAATGCAAACACACCGAACGATGAATGCGCAGTATTATCGTAATATCATTTGTCTCTGTTGGATAAAAAAAATGGCTAAATAGACATCTTCATAACCAGTAGGGGCTAATACAGTTATGGTTTAAGGGCATATGAATAGAAGGTGGGGAATAAAGCATGTCATTGTGCCTGGATGAGCAAAGCCTCTAAAAATACGACTGAGTGTATTCTTCCATTGTTCTACTTGAACATGGTGGTGAGTGGTGTGTGTGTGTGTGTGTGTGTGTGTGTGTGCGTGTGTGTGTGTGTGTGTGTGTGGGAGCAGGAGCATGCGTCTTAATGAGTATGACATCACCTGTGAGTACTACATTTAGACAAAGGAACCCCATGGGCACACAGTTGCACACGACACATGCAAAGACTAACACATACATAAATAATATGCTATATGATCATTGTTTGGTTTAGATTCCTGTGATGGCACTTTACCCTCAGATTCCCTAATTTCACTGAGAAAAAACATAATTTTCATCTACATAGTAAAAAAAAATAATAATAATAATTCCTGGCATAATGTCATAATGGAGAATGAAAAGCTCTGGGACACTTGTTTATCATTTAAGTGGAAAAACCTCAGTCAGTTTAGACTAAAAGAATGCATTGTGGTAAATAGCTGGTCCAAAAAAGAAGTAAAGACACTGTAACTCCTTTCTATGCTGTAGCTAGCAAATTAAATCGCTTTAAGCTTTACATACATTACAATTACTCTATTACTATCACTATTATAATACAATTACTTACTACAATACAATTACTACTACAATTACACATGTTCACACTGTATTTGTACTGTACTGTCATTTAAAAACACAGCTGATATTCTTTCAGCCATTACATTTCATCAACTAATGCCAGATGTACACTCTGTGTTTATGAGAGACTCATTATGTGCGCAGCTCTCTCTGATAGTGAAACGAATAAGGAACTTCTTCACGGTTCTGGTCCCTGGTCCTCTGCATGCCATCACACTGCGTCTGACATGATGCACTCGCCTTGGCTTAAACAGTTACAGCACCAGTTTGTAGCACCTGAAGTGCCATAGGAAAGATGAAATGCAGTGAATAATTCATCCTAGTCTTCTTTCCCCCTCCGATGAGAGAGCGGGAAAACTGCACATCGTGGCCCGAGGCCTTCTCCTCTCTCTGTTGTTATTGCTAAAGTTCTGTGTGTTGCCTCACAGCTGTTATGGAAGAACATGAATCGAACATGAAACGCGCGGAATGAGGAACGAGTGTTTGCATTGAGGCACGACTGTCTACTGATTATGGGATTTATCCATGTGAAAATGATGATTTAGTAATGGAGCAGAAATGGAGGGGGGGGGGATCAAGAAGGCAGAAATAAAGAAAGCAAAAAAAAAAAAAAAAAAGGAAGACATTATTGTTTTACATTTTGTTAGGCAGCAGTGGAAGGTAGACTCAGATTCATCTCAGTCCTCTGAGAAATAAAGGGCTCAGGATTGTGGCTTACAGTCAAAGGGGAGAGATCTGGTGCTGCAGTCCCAAAGCTCCTGAAGGCTATGGCTCGCAAAGCCTCTCATTTCTGTGGTCTCCACTTTAACTTGGCCCTATACCCTTTATTGTACCAGTGGTGTTATCCTTTATGCCTTATACATGGGAAGAAATCTAAGGAAAAAAATAGTTTCTGAAACTTTCTGCTCTGCTGGCAGACAGCTGTGTTTGACTACTTTTGTATGTGTAAGTGCTCAAGTGTGTACGAATCAAGCCCCTTTCAGATGAGCACAGTGATCTAGAAAAGTTCTACCAGTTGTACTTGTTTGCATCCTGTCTGAGAGGGACCCAGAGTAAACCTCTCTGTAAATGTTCCTTTGCAATCTGCCAGACCCAAGTTATAATTTTTATAACATAGCTCGGCAAAGAAAAAAATAGAAAAGTCATGCACAAGATTATAACACTAACACTTAAAATGGCTGGACATTGGGCTGATGGCGCAATTGAAGTTAGTGATGAGATAACAAAGACAGATAACCGGCCCTTGCAGTAAACAATAAACCTCCTGTGTTGTTCAGTGTTGTGATGCCCAAATGGAATAGTCCGGTCACGTTCGCACCGTCAAAATGTGTGTGTTTGTGAAAGCCAAAAGGCCATAAGTTATCCAACAGGTGAACTTAACTATGTTACAGATTCCAACAACAGAAAGAGAGAGAGAAAACCATGACAGACACCGTGCCCTGTGAAGTTGAGGGAAAGCTCTGGCGCCCTGCGGGGAATGAGATAAGAGGTGAACTTCAGGGACTCTACCTGCTGGGACCTTTTCTTGTGTTAGGAATGGCAGTGCTGAAACCCCTACAGGGATGGCTGTGTTCCCATGAGGTCTGCTGCTTGGAACTACATTGTGTTTCACTACCACCTGTGGCCATTACCTGCACACACACACACACACATACACACACACACATTCACACACTCGGTGACACTCACTGCATCTGGCTTCCGCAGGACAGCTTGGAAACGAGACGCCTGCAACATTGCTGCCGCACTGGCGTCATCTACATCTCCAGTTCTCACTTCCTTATAATTCATTATCACCTGAACGACTGTGTTACTTCCTTCACATCTTCTGTCACAATCCAGCTTCTATACCAGACCTTATACTCACAGAGCAAAGTCATGCTTTTATATTCATGCATGATATCTCAAATGAGCCCTGACTGAAAGGAACTGGATGCCTATGAGTGGCCTTTGAAGTAGGAACAAAGAGAATTCCTGCCCTTCTCACTACTGACACCTCTCTTTCTTTCTCTTTCTCATTCTTTCTTTCTTGTTCTCTCTCCCTTTTTTCTTTCCCTAAATAGAACACCTGTAATCATCTATTCCTTTTCAACTTGCCTTCCCCCTGAAAGCACTGGTGGTGTTTCATAGCTCTTCACCTTGCTCTTCCCTCAGCTCGTGGGTAAAGTAACAGGATGGTTAAAAACTGCGAAGCTGAGGATACCTTACTTTGTCCGTTTTCTGTGGCTTTCTCTGACTCTAGTTACTCTCTCATTAGAGAGGCTGAGAGGGAGAGATGATTCAGGTAGACAGCAAGGTCAAACATGCGGTCTGTATTACAAATTGGATTGTACAGATACAAACCTGAAAACACAGATGCACGGCAGCATTCTAAACACTCACAGTAATACAAACAGGTGCACACTTAGGGCCAGAACACATGACGCTCACACCAGGAGAGGTGCAAACACACTGACCTCTTTTCAGGCTTGTAGAGTCGCACCTCTGTGCTGCGAGCTATTTTTAGCCTCTCTGTCCTCAGACAGTTAACCCATAAGGCACTTACATCTCACAAAGCGTATGGCCAGTGTGAGATTCACGCAGGCTACACACACACACATTCATGTTTAAACACATGCTTTACACACTCATACTGCAACTGCTGTGCACAGAAAGTGACCTGTATGTCGACTTAACATTAAGCTAGACCAAATGGCAATCACCTTTACCATGATTCACATTATTTTTATATATGTATTGTATTGCACTTTAAGGCACTTCCACATTGGCTTCACTTTTCAGACCTGGCGTCTACGTCCATTTTTATATACAGTCTATGAGTAAGACAAATGGATGTTGGCCAACTAGAATGAATTGGACTCATAATATATGCAGTGAAGACTTTCAAAAAATGTAATAAAAGGTTTTAGGTGTATTATTGAATTAAATTACAGCTCTGAGTTAATTTAATTCTATTAAAACAATTAAAAGTTTTAAATTTAATTTATTTACATGAATTACATTGAGGGACATTCATTTAAATCTATTAAAACAAATAAATAATTGAAATTAAATTTGAATTCTAAATCAAATCAAAATAAATAAATAATAATAAATACAATTAATTTCACTCAAATTGATTTAATTGAATAAGTTAATTTAATTAAATTAATTTCACTCAATGTAATTTAAGAGTAAATTTAATCTAAGAATAATTAATACATTTTACTGAATTTTACTCGATCAATGGCTACATTGAGTAAAATATATAGACACATATGCAGATGGCCATAAAAGGATGCGGACATGCACGTAAAATGTGTAAACGCTAACATTACACAAATCTGTGATTGTTACACATCTCATTCCAAAGACATGGACAGTAATGAGCTGCTATAACAGCTTATACTCCTCTGGGAAGGCTTTCAGCAAGGCTTGATCTGGCTGCAGGGATTTAGCCACAATCACTGGCTAGTGGCGAGTAGGGCTGCAAGTAACAATTATTTTATTTACTGAATAATCTAACAACATATTTTCTTGATTAATCATTTGATCCATGAATAAAGCAAAAACGCCCATTACAATTTCCAAAAGTACCAGCTGACATGTTCAAATTTCCTGTTTTGTTCATCCAGAAGTCACAAACCCCAGAAAGCTCAGTTTAGTACCATCAAAGAGAAAAAGCAAACATTCACATCTGAGAAGCTGGAATCAATGAATGACTTGTATCTTTGCTTAAAACAAATGACAGTTAATTGATCAAAATAATTGCCAATTAATTTCTTATCATTCAACTAATCGACTGAATTGTTTCAACTCTAATAGCAAGTATGAAGTCGGGCATTAATTCTAGGCAGTAAGGCCTGGCTTGCAGTCTCTGTTCCAATTCATCGCATGTATATTCAGGTTGAGGAAGCTCAAGTTCTTCCACGCCAAACTCTTGAGTTCCCTCGCTTCACTCACTCAGGCCTTGCCATGTTGGAACAGAAAGGACCTTCTCGAAACCACAAAGTTGAACTTACACTGTTGTCTGTATTATCATTGTGCCGTAGCAGTACTGATCTGGAGAAAAGCCAAGCTGTTTGTTATGTTCCTTCACTAGAGACCTTAAGTCAGAGCCAATACTGCTGTCAGAATTTTATTTAATAATGCATTCATCTCTCCTCCTGAGACCGCTGCAACCCGGCCTTTATCCTCCACTCATCCTGCCCAGTGTGGGGCAAGAGCCTGCAGCCACACACCACTCTCTCTGCTCAGTGTCCCACATTGCTGCCCAATTCTCTTCCTTTGAGCAACTGTCAGTCCTTCCCTCTCTCCTTGCATTATTCTCTACGTCTTCAAACTGCACTAACAAGATGGGAGAGAGCACTGCTGTTTGACCTTGCTTTGTGTGACGGGTATATGGAGGTGTGCATGCAGGCTTGCACTCTATGTACTTGTACTGTGTGAGAAAACTGACATGTTATGTTATGGGAATAAGCATATGCTGTCAAGTCACATTCTTTCCAAGTCTCTCTCTCTCTTTTTTTTTTTCCTCAGGGCCGCCTCTTTTTCATAATCATGTGGGAGATTGCAAAACGAGAATGTGAAGGATCTCTGGAGCAACGGGATAAAGAAAAACAAACTAACAGGAAAAAATATTTTCTTAAAAAAATCTTCCCATTTTTTAGTATTAACCCATGTTCAACAAAAACATGATGTTTTCAGATTTGGTGTAGCCAAAAGGAGAAATGAGAAATTTGATATCTCCAAACATTCTGATATTCTTAACATATTCAGTTACAGGAGATTACTATCTAGTTTGCAGCCATGCTAGCAGCACTGGGAGGCTGTACAGTAATTAGGCACAGTGGTATTTTGAGTCAAACGCTAACATTAAGACAGCATGCTAACATGCTAAGAATGACAATGCTAACATGCTAATGTGATCGACAAATCATTTTGAGCATCCTAGAATTTTCTAATTGGTATAGAGTATAACTGAAGCTGATGGGAACGTCCTCAGGTTGGCTGGTTACCTGATGATAGTGCTGGATGGAAAGGCAGGGCATCGCCAGAGCTTTGACAATTCATCCTGAGGATGACATAAATTTATGTACTGAACTTCATGTCAATCCATCCAAAAGTTCTTGACACATTTCACTCAAAACCACAAATGTCAACCTGCTGCTCTTAAAAAAAACAAAAAAACAAAAAAAAAAACTTAGATCATATGGATTTGAAAATAAAGTTTGGAAGATGAAATGTTTTTGCCTTGTGTTGGGATCAAACTTTGTTGCCGTGGGTATCAGGTGACTGATGTACTACTATGCATATTGATATGAACACAAAGAACAAAAAAAACAAAAAAACAACAACAAACCCAATTAAGGTCTTGTGTTATTGTGATGGATTGGGTATCTCAGGCACTTTCAAGTCTGTGGAAGTTGTCTTACTGTAAAAACAAATGTATGCAAATGGATTCTTCCGAGAAACACAGGCCATGGTATCCACAACTCCACTGAAAACACCCAGCTTAGACAACCGGCTTGAGAGACCAGTATTGTGCTTTAAATGGCAAGACTGTTTTCTGTTAATTACAAAATGATATTCTTGTCTTCACTGCTCATATCACTGCAGGCCTGGGTGTCTTAGGGTTAATAGTATTTAACCAATCCAACACAGCGACTTCAATACTATAGGCTTTATCTATTCTGAATGTTTAACAGCAACATGAAAAGATTTTATAGATACTGTTATGACAGGTTTTATTATCAAGATCAACGCTATAATAGATGCACAGAGAAAATCAACCCTTGTGTTGTGCTCTGAAAAGTACAGACATGAATTATGCAACAGAGGAGGAGTATGAAAAGTCAGAGAGGGAGAGAGAGAGAGAGAGAGAGAGAGAGAGAGAGAGAGACAGAGAGAGAGAGAGAGAGAGAGAGAGAGAGAGGATAAGTTGCCACACACACATGCATAAGTCGGCATACTTGCACATAAAGCCGCACACACACACACACACACACACACACACACAAAATTCCTTTCCGAACCCAATTAGGCTCTGTATGTCTGTTTGATCCATGGCACTGCATGGATGCAAAAACCAACACAAACAAAAACGCTCCTCTGGAGATTACATAACCCAATATAATATGAATACCTCTCTCTCTCTCTCTCTCTTTCTCTCACCTCTATTTTCCGCTTTCTCTTGCTTCTCCTCTCTTGCTCATTCTCTGCTATCAGCCAGGGCCACTGCAAGGTACAAGCGTGATTTTTTATTTTCTATTTTTATTTTTATTTTAATGCAACACAGAAAGAGATGATTGGACAGATTGGGAGAGAAAAATCATAACTTAATCATGGAGACTGAGCAATAAAACCAAATATTTGCGAGGGATAGGAAAAAACACCCAAACTTTCAAGGCAAACGTATTTCAAGCTACCAAAGCCAAAATTAATTTCCCTGAGGTCATTATAAATGAAATGCACTTCAATAAATCGATATAGTCCTGACGCAGGAAAAATACCTGTGGTAGTGAGAACAAGACAGGATGAGAAAGCAAGAATAGAAGAGGGTAAAATGATCTAGAACACTTGATGCTGCAGCTCCTGTCTCTGTCTAATCCAGGATTTGATGCTCAAAGAACAGGAGTTCAGCGTGTCGATGAGGTTGCATTCACCTATTTTCTGTTTCTTGTTTAACGAGCTGTATTCCTAACATATTACCACCCCCACACAACACAAACACATACAAACACACCACACATAAGCAGTAACATTTCTTTATTTATGTTCTTCTGACCCTTAGCTCGTCCTAACCTCCAAGAATCCAAAGATATCTGTTTTCTGGCATCTGGGGAGCAGCTCAAGATCTAAGGCAAGTGCCTTGGGCAAATGGCTGGACTGTCTTCTCAAATTCACACATGCGGACTCAAACACTAGAGTTTGATCCTTTGCGAACCTCCAAATCACATTGCGACGCTATGTATCACGACTCAAGACTCAAAAGTCGGCCCGCAGAGTTGAGAAGGGTTCAACTATACGCAAATAGCCTGTGATGTGCAGGAGCAACAGGAGAACTGTTGTTTTCTACTCTAACTCAGCTATAGAGAAGTACTTCAGACAAGCTGATCGTTTGAGTCAGTGGCTTCCCAATGCTCCATAATACAATCTTTCTTACTCAGCTGCTGGTAGCTGAGTTACTGAGCTAATAGGAGCTGAGTAAGAAAACTAATACATGAAAATACATGACTCTGGAAATGCACTACTTCACTGTGCACCAGTATAATGGCAATGGGAGACAATAACTACTCAATCTGAGCCGTGGTTGGGAAGTTATTACCCACAAGACACCTCAATGAATATACAAAGTCTACACAGGAAGACCACCGTTGGCCCCAGAAGGGTTTGCCACCTAAATATTTCATGTCTAACAATGCAAGAAAGCCATTTTATATACTACATTGACCTCAAATAACATCCTTTATGCTTTGAAAGGTAAAGTGGCTGTGCATCACCATAAAGAAGATGTAACTGTCATCAAAGTGTCATCTGGCGCCCTGCCATACTGTATTCAAAGCCACGTAGGGATTATTAGAGTCACACACACAACTCCCCAGCCCATCTCCTCTGGCGACCTTTCCCATTCTAAAAACTAACAGTGCAGTTGAATGTCTATGAATCTCATTGTCTTTATCAGGACGGATTGATGCCCATTCACTGTCTCAATTTGTCTCTCTGGAGACTTCTTTCCGTGTCCCCGCTACCCTTCTTCTTCCAAAATGCACAGATGATGAATCCCAAGCGCTGAGACCCACTATATCAGTTCATCATGTGCCTTCTGTGGATTCACACATAAGCCAGTCATAAGTCATTATTTGTCAACATGCGCATCATAAAAACAAAGTCATCTCTTCAATAGAGACAGACTGAGGGGCCAATAAATACTATGATGACGTCAGTGTTGCTGGCGTCGGAGTTGGACTTAGACAAAGAGAAACAGAAAGGTAAAGCTAAAAGCAAGCAAAAGGATAAAAGGATTGATTACACTGATGATTCATATATGGTCAGAGTTTGTACATATAGTCACCAACATGTTCCAGGAAATATGTTACATTACGCATTGAAAGAATCTATTACGGTGCTCAGACGTCATTTTTTTTTAATGGCAGCTACAGCAGTAAATCAGAGGGCAGAAAAAGTTAGCTTTAAGGGCGTGGAAAGGTTGCCATGTGCTAACATATATAAACATAATCCCACATTTCAATAGGAGACCATTTAGGATTAGTTGTGAATGTGTTGCCCCTCAGCAAAAAAGTAATCTCTTTTCACCTTCTCACTTCCATCTCGTGTATTTTCCCTCCTCTTCCCATCCCCTTCTAAAAAGCCACAGCTGGCACTGGCTGACACACTGTGGCATTGCCAAATAGTGTCCATTAATGTAGCAGACGCGCTCTTCCTGCTGATGGCTAATACCTGCTAGTGGGCATGAAAGCGTCCAGACTCATTCATAATTACTGATTTACCGATCCTTTGATCGACTCTGACTCTGAATATGAAAACAGCCTCCAGCCCCCAGCAACTATCAACACCCGGAGCCGAGGCTTAGATGGCCATATTGATGTCTGTGGCGGTGCGATGCTTAAATGCATTTCTCTGTGACAGAGTATAACTGTGGCTGGCTCTAAGCTGCAGTAATGGGCCCTGTGTATGATGAGAAGCTGGTTTTGGACAGGAAGCAGGTTGTGGAAAGCATTAACGGCCTGCCTTGTATGCAAAGCTAAGTGAACTGGAGGCTATTTCCTGCCTCCTCCTGGGTGTTAGTGGGGATGCATAGAGTGGCGCTGCTCCCTCTGGATTGGACTAATTGCAGTATTTGTCAGCAGTTCCATTAGAGGACATTTCATTTCCACTCAGGTTATTGTAATATGCTTGCAAGGCACAAAGAAAGCATGAGCAGAATGCTACTCCACAGATTTCACTGTAAACAAGGCCGTCGAGCTACTTGGAGATGAGAAGACAACAAGAACACTGAGTGAGTGTCTGATTTACAATTCCCCTTCCTGATGTGTGAAGTGTCACTGCAACAAGGTTTTAATTGGTCTGAGGGGGCATGATCTCACACATTGGACACAGGAGACACATTGATTGGCATGTGGATGCTGATATTCACTCCCTGGCTCATCACAGCACACACACACACACACATATACAAGCATGCACACACTCACAACGTGCACACACAAGCCCCCATGTTTGTATTCAACCAGTAGGAGACATACAAGCTGTTCTATTTTTACACCCTGCTCCCAAATTACAGCTTTTCCTGACCACCGATGCGGAGGACGTGAACCATATACGAATGAGGACGTATATAAATAGCAGCAGCCTCATGCACAGACACAGATATACATACAAAGACACCCGCCCACACAAGGACGGAGCTGTATGAATATTTAGCATCGCAGAACTGTTTCTGCCAGCCCACTATAGGCGTACATTGTTGGTTGCCATCAGTGTGACGACGGCGCTGATACCACCAGACAGCAAACGTGGTCTATAGATGGCTGATGAGGTGGATAACATGGCAAAGACACAGCTCTCTATACGCCAACCCCTGACTCACTAGAATCAGTGGCTGACGCAGGCATGGACATTTTAAAATAGTTGTAGCTACAGTTATAATCTCCAGTTAAATGCTTCAGCTGTGTCACAGTCTCATCAGATTGCTAGAGCTTGGAAGGATTCAACTGTGTGGCTGCAGGCATGTAACAGAGTACATGATGTACCCGGGTAGGTTAGTTGTAGATATTCTTCTGTGAATGGATTGAGGTGATAAAATGGGGAAGAACTGACTTCATTGCTGCAATAAAACATGGCAAAGGGAGGCAAAGGGTTTTTAGGAATCTACAGTAATCACTGTGGGAAGTCATATTGCACTGGAGGCTGGTGTTTGGTGTGTAGCATCCGGGGGGGGGGCGCACCTGAACAAAATAAGGCATTTCCAAAATCTTTTGAGAATGATCTGTGCACTTTGATCAGACACATTTTTCATTCCCTTTGTTCTGTTTTATTAGGCAGAAGTTAGCCTTGACAACCAGAGAGAGAAGTCTCAAGTCTTGTATATACCACTGTCTTCAATGGAAGCTGTAATGTAATGGCTGCATAATTAAATGTTGATGCATAATCTGGGTTAAGGCCCCTCTGTGTGACTGTGCTGTGTTGGTAGAGGGGGTAGCGCACCGCAAGGGAAGAAAGCATGGAGCTGAAAATACACAGAAACAACATCCTCAGATGCTACATCTGGAGTCGCCATGGCAACCGCTTTTCCCCCCAAGAGTAAGCCAGCTGACAATCAAGCGTTGTTCAAACGATGCGTGAGCGAGCGTGCCTTTTTTGTGTGTGTTCCTGTCACCAGGCTGATGGGGCAAGACAGAGTCTAATCTCAGCAGATTAAGTGTGCCTGTGTTTATCATAAAGACTCAGACCATAAAAGACAGCGCAAGATCACAATCAAACAGGATTTATAGGATTTCCACACTAATGACTGGCCTGTGGAGGATAGTGTGGTAGAAACTCGAGATGGGAAAATGAGAGGGGTGAGAGAAAATTAGCTGAAAAAGAGAGAGAGAGAGAGAGAGAGAGAGAGAGAGAGAGAGAGAAATAGGGGAGGACCAAAGGGTGAAAAAGAGGGTCAGAGGAGAATTAGAGGGAGAAACAGAAAGAGAGACAGCAGGAGAAAGGCACAGTGCATGGTTTAATTAGACGGGCTATAAATAACCTGGGGCCTGACATTTGAACATGGAGACCTATTGAATGTCTCTCTGTGTTTTCTGCTAGATGTGCCTGATGTTTGAACACATGCCACCAATTTTTGTGCTCTCCTCCTTCTCCTCTTCGCGCTTGTTCTCTCTCTCTCTCTCTCTCTCTCTCTCTCTCTCTCTCTCTCTCTCTCTCTCGTCAAGTCCCTCTTGTCTTTTTTCTCCCACACATTCAGACACGCAGATATACCCACATATGTGCACGCTCGTCAGTCATGTCTCCATATAATCCTTGCTATATGTGTGTACCAGCCGGGAGTGAAAGTGACATATCAAAAACAGGTTTTTTTCATTAGCTGTCAGGAAGAGGAATGAACACACAGACAGACTTGGCACCCAGCATGATGTCAATACCCAGCAATCTCCTGCACTGAAAAACATATCTGTCACTTTCTGTTGACACTGGAACACAAACTCTGCAAGAGATTCGGCGACAGGTCGATTACACAATTGTGCCTGTAGAGCCTTTCGGGTCAATGAGAGCAAAACAGGAACATCTCCTTCGCTCATTCAGCCTGTGTTACCTCTATTTAGCATCTGCTGACTGCATTCTTTTCTGTAATTCTCTTCTTCCTTGTGTCCCCTTAAAAGCCTTCATCTATCTCTGGGAAAGTTGCTATGGGAACTCTTGTTGCTGCAACAGGAGGGATGGGCTAGAAATCTGAGCTGGAGAGCTGTGAAACAACATTTTATGGATGACTAGGAGGTAGATTTAAAGAAGGGAGAGCAAAAAAAAAAAGAAAGAAAGGAGGAGGAATAAGTCTTCTGCATCTCTCTGTCAAAAACAAAGAAGAGGACACACGAGGGAGAGGTGTGGATTGAACAGGCAGGAGCATGCTGCTGAAGTGAAGGAGGGGACACAGAGGTTGTTCATCTCTGTCTCAGGAGAGCCTACCTGATTTGCCAGCAATAAGACCAGTCATCACTCACTAAAGCCCAGCGGTAACACTTCCACACCTCCCTCCCCTTCCCTCCATCTCTTCTTGTACCCATCCACCATCCCACCCCCCACCCCCCCACCCCCCTTCTGTGTAATGTGTGCAGAGGGTGCTAAAACCATGCAGAGGTGAGTGGGGTGAAGTCAGCCCCAGACACGTATGGACAGAGGACAGTTGATCAATAGAGGAGGAGCAGCAGCGGTGACCAGATGAGATCACACAGGGAGAGAGGGAGAGGAGGCACAGGCCTAACATGAAATAGGTCTCTGTCAAACTGCCGGGTGTCACTGGCTTTAAATAGATTTCACATAATGTTATTACATATCCAAATAGTTGAAAAGAAAAACGGCTATGGTTGCCTCTATCCATAATCAGTAGCATTTTCATAACAGCGTTTGTTTACTTCCCCTAGAGGGAAAGAAAAAGAAAAGCAAGCGATTATTACAGCAGCTCTCAGAACGAATGAGGCAGAACCTGCCTCAAACTTCTGGATAGCTCTGCTAGGACCCTGGATCTCGCCGCCATGCCGCCACGTATTTCAGCATGAAATCGTGTGCTTTTGTTGCACGTTGGAACAAATGCTTGTGTGTCTTTGTGAAACCGGCTTCCGAGTGCGTGACTATTTGTGCCTGTTGAAAACCTTTTTTTTTTTTTTTTTCCTCATTCAATAGGCTGGTAATAAGGTTTTAGTCTGCCAATATGGTGCAGCCGATAAGCACAAAGGCCAATAATCCATACAAATATTAGCCCAGGTTTCAGAGATGGCTCAGTTGAATGAGAGAATTTGTGCACGTCTGTGTGTGTGCGTGCGTGTGTTGGCGGTTGTGTGTGCATTGTGCATGTTTGTTTACACACTTATTGGATCATTTGGAAAACAAGATTTGTAATCAAAATGGATAAACAAAAAAAAACGCTTTATTGAGTAGCTGGCAAATTTCTCTGCTTTGTGCACATGCACATACACAGCTAACAGGGACTGAATAAATGCTAGTATACCTCTGGTGTGTGTGTGTGTGTGTGTGTGTGTGTGTGTGTGTGTGTGTGTGTGTGTGTGTGTGTGTGTGTGTGACACCTGTGATACCTGTGACCCCTGTGACCCCTGTATTTGGATCAAATTGTAGTGTGTGTGGTCATGGGGAAGTGGGACAAATTTCCCAAAGTTCAACTGGTTATCACTGACTTCTCCCACAATGAGTCTAGACTGTGTATGTGTGCATGTGTATATTTGTGTTATTGTGCTTTTGTGTGCGCATTCAAGTCTTGCCGGGTACATGCTGCCTATTTATTGTTCTGCACATCTTCATTACTGTTTATTTTATGTGTGAAGAATATTGTTTTATTTATCTAACACTGACTTGTCTGGCCTCATTATTTCCACCATATTGTATACTTAAACCATAATGACACTGCATTGCTGATTTGTTTCATGCCCTCTGCACTCTGGTCTCACACAACACTGCATATAGTCTTGAAAAACACCCACTCAAAAAACAAAAAACAATTCGCACACAACTGTGCAAAATCGTGTGCTTTACTACATCTCATCACCTTCTAGATGGAAGAATTCTTGTTATCATGAGAACCCAAATAACCTTTGATTGATGTTTGTATTCATTATACCTTCAGAGTTGGTCTGAGGTAACGTGGGGTCTCTGTGGTCAAAAGCCTCTGGAACAACATCTTAATAGCAGATATTCTCTACTTCGTTGTATATGGACGGTTAAAACCCAGTAATTTCATTATAGATCCGCTGACGGAAATCAATACTTTACCAAGTTGAGGTCAATACATTTGCACCTAAAGGATCAATAAATCACTTACACAGAAAGCGCAAAGCATGCTATAGAAACACACATATGTTCCTTTTCTGGCCAATTTCTCTGTAAACACAACCAGTGTTACCCACAGTAAAGGCAGGTGGATATGATTTGAGGAAAACTAAAAAAAAAAAAAAAAAAAAAAAAAAAAAAAAAAAATTAACCTTCAAATCCATTGTGTTTCAAAGTATAATTCTGAAAATGAATGTAGAGCCTGAGGCAGAAACAGTGTTGCAACAGAAAACAACAGTATTCTTGAATAAACTGTGGGTGGACAGTTCACTACAATACATACAGTATTTGTCATGCCTGTTTGTACAGTATTGCTCAATATGGGAAGTAAGAAATGATCCTACCAAACCACAGTGGAAATAAATCATGCCATGCTGGTTTAAGATGCTACCATATATCTGTTGTTATATCTGACTTTTCTAAAATATTTACTCAGCCTTCTCCTTTCTCCTTCTCAATCTCCCATTCTCTCAACGCATAAACATATTCCAGGCAGACCATAATAAAGCAAGCTTTTCTTTCTGAAAAGCCATGCCAAGCCACAGGAAGCAGTGCTCTTGTGCTAATCTGTGGCCTCCAGGAAGCCACAGTGCCACTATATTAGCCAGCCCTCTGTGCCTGCTAATGTAGGCATTCAGGAAGACTGGATGCTAAACTAAGTCAGTGGAGCATGGAGGACACACAGACACACACAAAGACACACAAAGACACACAGTGCCCCCACATGCATGCATGTTTCTTGGCAATGTTAGCATCTTTTGGGCTGAGAGACTTTTCTGGGTCAGAGAAATGTAGTTAATTTACCAGGTCAGGCTAAAGGCTGTAAGTGAGAACATAGTTACTAGTGAGCAAATCTCCCAACACTCCACTCCAACACATTCACATACACCCACAAAGGCAGACACGTCCAAACTGCATCCTATGATTAAGAAATCATGTCCTGGTATGATATGCTCCCATCTGTGCCACGGCGGCTCGAGATCTCCATCAGCTCACCCAAACATTAATGTAACTCGTATCCTGAAGCATAATGTCATACACATTAGTACTGAGGCTGAATGCTGTGCACTGGCTTGGTGATGCCACCGCTGCTGCAATGAGCCATTTGAACTAATGATTTGTTTCTATACAGAGCTCTTCTAAGAGCTACTATTGATCTGTCTGTCTACGACCACAGGAGACTGCGCATGGGTCTGTGTGTCTGGCTGAATGTGCGAGGGTGCAGTACACATGAGAATTGTTGTGGCCGCCATGCATGATAAACATGTTAAAAAGAAACTTACGCGCATGGAGCAGAACGTTTAAAAAATGCATTTTGAGGACATTTGTGCCCATTTTAAGCCCCAAATCCTCTTTGACCAAAAATCCTCAAGAGGAAAAGACACAAGGGCAAAAGGTGAAGCAGAACAACAATTCAAGTTGGATTTACTGACTCTTTAAACATGTTTTTGGAAACTGAATGTCACTTAGTGTTAATTTCAGAGATGAAGGCCTCAACCATAAGCTTCTCTGGTCCCAACTGACCTTTAAATTGTGGAATTAAAAAAAACCAAAAAAAAAAAACCTCTTTAAGTCCTTAAGACAAAGTATTGTGCAACTTCTGTTTGAGTGTGTGTTTGTGTGTGTATTATCTGTTATCTATCTGATGTTGTGGCTGTCCCCGGCGGACTCAGCTGCTGTAGATCCCACAGAGACCTATATGACAGAGGGCCCTTGCCTTCGCTCATACGCACACAGTCGCACTGAGACACACACCCTAGAATTACACACGCCAATACAGCTGACGTATAGGCACAGGGGTCTCCTGGGTCGCATTAGACAGTCATGTGATGCGGGTAAACATTTGGACCCAGCAGACAAAATCAAACACACTCCAGAGACAGATCATGGGGGGACTCGACAGTGACCGACTGTCGCAAAGCACGGGCAGAATAATGGTCACGTACGTTATAGCTTTTCCGATAAACAACAGGAACAATGAATTCCAGATACGCGTTACTTCCATATAAAAAGGGCTCACGATAAATCTCTGTTTCCTTCTGCGACAGGAAGAGCGATGTGGTGCACATTACATCAGGCAGCAGCAGGGCAGCCTGCACGCTGCCTGCTGTTCAATTGTGAGTATCACAGATTACCAAGGTGTTACGCAGCTTTTGGCCCTCCTGCCAGTGCAACATGCTATCTTCTGTCATTGTCATTTCCCTGGAAATTGAGGTGAGGGTTCAGTGGTTCCTCCTTACCCATCACAGACAGCAGCAACGCAGGGCCAGAGCCTGGCGAGGAGGACGCCCAGTGGTCGGGTTAATGCAGGTTAAATTATCAGCATCACAAAGGAGGAAGCCTGACTAATCACTCGCTTGATGTGATTTCCCATTCTCTTAGAAATGAATGGAGGTCAAGCTGCAGCAGGTTGGTCCAGTCTCTCAGCAAATAGACAGCATGTGTGTGTGTGTGTGTGTGTGTGTGTGCGTTCGTGCGTGCGTGCGAGTGCATGTGTGTAATGGCTGGTGTAAACTGCTGGGGTACTTATCTCCTGCAGGAGCTTCACAGAAACACTGTTTATTTTTCATCGCTGACCATAAGAAGGGACATGATTCTATATTATGGTAATAAATTGCTTCCTCTCTTAAATATCTCACTCGAGGGACGAGCGACGGAGCTTAGACAGGGCACAGCGCCAGAAAGTCCAGGTAGCTGGTTGGCCTATACATATACACACACATCCACACACACACACACTTTCATATATGCATGTGCGGTTTTCACAACCTGGTTAATATTTTCATACTTTTCTCCGTCATACTTCACAGTTATGAGCATTTCCTTCTCCAACATCATTAGTGACAAATGGGGATGCTGTAACATTCATGGCTGCAACTAATGATTATTTTCATCATCGCTTAGCCTGCCGATTATTATCTCGATTAGTCAATGATTAGCTTGGCCTATCATACATCAGAAAACAGTGGAAAAATTCCCATCACAATCTCTCAGAGTGATGTCATCAAATTTATTGTTTTTTTTTTTTAAAGTCGGTTATCAAAATAATTGTCAGTTAATTTCTTTGCTGATCAATTAATTAACTAATTAATCCGGCTCTAGTGACACTGCAAGAACAGAGATGATACAACAGGTCCAGGAACTCAAGAGGGTGAGTCATACACTCAGACAGGTTGTAAACAAAGCCCAGTTCTACCATCCATTTTTGAGAGAGAAACAAAGGCAGATGTTGATTATTAACTGATGAAGAAAAAACAAACATACTTCAACTTTTGACTTTGTTTTGGAATGAGTGATGATTGCCAACATTTCGGGTGTGTTCACCTCCGGGAAAGTGGTTTAGCAATATCAGTACATCCCCAGATCTCAGCCGTTAAATCGGTGAGTAAAATGTTATCATACCCAATAGAAGTAACGGCCAAATCAATGAAATTAACAACCAGGTTTCCAAAAAAAAAAAGGTTTTTCTTTAGCATATACACACACACACACACACACACACACACACACAGATGCATACACAGATGTGTTACTATAACATCATAAAGTTCTACACTAAAGTCTCATGCTAATGAATCCCACTGAAACCCCAGCACTTGTAGTTAAGCCTCATTGCCTCACACTGACAATGTTGTGAGTGTCGAAGGGCTCCCTTGTGTCTTCCCTCCCATCTCTGCTCCTTCCTTCTTTCCCTCTATTCTCCTCTCCCTCCTCACTCAGTTCTGTCCATCTCCAGCTCTCTGAGTTATTGTCAGCGCAGACAGGGAGCCACGCCGCATCATTAACCACCTTTTGCAGTACAGTCTACACCCCAGATGCAACGAACAAGGCTTTTATGCTCCGTGGCGGCTGATGGACGGTCTAATTCTCTATTAATGGAGGCAATGCAGCCTCATTGCTCATTAAAAATGAATGGAGACAAGCTCTCTGCACTGATAATTACACATACACACACCTGGGTACGGCCGACCCAGTGCAATGCTGACAAGGGTGGGCACTTAGAGAGACATATACAGTGAGATGCAGGCAGAGAGGAACAGGCGCACAGTATAACAAGGAGTCACAAGAATTATTTTAGAAGAATAAAAAATGAGGTTGGGTTTCTTTCAGGCCGTTTTAATAAGGCATACTGGAGAGATCCAGTCTTATAAAGTGGAAGGATTTGCTTCATAAAGAGTAAATATAAGCCTGTTGAGTAAATGAGAGCCCTCACCAATTCAAAGCAAGAATCCAGAGAGTCAACACAAAGAAGAAAAAAACACTCATTTTTAAAAGGACTGAGGCTGGTAAAGGAGGAGAAACATATCGTAATGGTGAGGCTGCGGTTTTGCTCCAGCTATGTCAAATGGGATGTTGCCCTTCCAACACAAAACACGGAAGAAAAAAGATTAAATATTTAAAAAGTAAAACAAAAACTAGCAGGAGAACAACACGCTGAAGGTGGAGAAGCGCTACAGAGAGAATTAGTTAGAGAGAGACAGAGTGAACGCAGTAAAGAGACTGGAGGTTAATGATGGCTGTCTTGGCTTCCATAAAACAACTGTATGAGGGTGCTGCCATTATGCTAAAGCAGGCAGGTAATTAACTAAAATGCCTAATTAATTCCAATGAAAGAGAGGCGCAGATGAGTGAGGCAGAAATATGACATGATGGCAGTGAGAGAGGGAGTGACAGTGAGATTAGGAGTGAGGGAGGAAAGTGTGGCGATCACTGAGTCAGGGCTGGCTGGCATACAGCACACAGTAGCACGCATTCAGCCGTGCAAATGTGACTGTTTGTTCAATTACAGCTAATTTATGTTTACACAGGAAAGCGGAAAGAAACCTAAACAGGGCCAAACAGCCTCGAGGGCCAAAGCTATTAAGTAAAGCAGCCTTTTTTATTGATCGCCTCGAATATTAAAAATGCAGCCGCCATCAGGACCTCCTGTTTAACTATGCTCACATTAGAGGCAGAGACACAGTGATGAATTGCCGTGGGATGACGGGGAGATGCCTGTTCCTGAACCTCTGAGCGCTCTCCCCACATGACACACTTCCACCCGAGCAGGACCGCTCTCCAGTTAAAAGTGCTGAGCTGTGACTTCTGCTGAATCACAATTAAACAGGCAATCTGCTCCGAGGTCGTAAATAAATCAGCTCAACAAAAATACTTCAACCGACTCACAGTCATGCACCCTCATCAAGGGTGATTTATCTTTCGCTCTACTCGGGCAATAAACAATATTTATGCTGTTTTTTTTTTTTATATTTACAATTATTATTCTGTTATTTGACCTGTGGGGTATTGTCATAAGCAAATATTTCTGAAAAGTGTGAAAATGTAGTTTAGCAACTCCGCTGGAGCAGAATTATAACAGAGATGATGAAGCAGAGCATTTATTTTACTTTAGCTTGTTATGAAATGCACACACACATGTTGTATTTGCAGATACAAAGGATAATATACACACAGTAAAATCAATTCTGCAAATTTATTAATTAATTTCATTAATCAATTACTAATTTTACAAGTTTAGTAAATGAAATGTCAAAAATGACTGAAAAAATAAATCAACTGTCAAAATAGTAACCAGTTATTTTTGTGTGGATCATTTCAGCTATGAAATAAACAGAGACAACTGTTCAACAGACTTGGATAACACAAGATGGAATCAAATTGTGTAACGAGCACAGGCCTTTTATATCATAATGAGAAAAGGTGTGAAGGGGGAAGTGAGAGTGTGGGATGGTGTGAGTGACTGCCTGTTTATAGTACAGTAGTAAGTCCACAGAATTAGAGTGTGAGTGCATGTACAAAGAGAGAAAAGTCAGAGGGTGTGAGAGAGAGAGAGAGAGAGAGAGAGAGAGGCACAGACAGTGGAAACACTTCAAGCAGCATGGTTCATCAGAGCTTTCATTGGCTTAAAACACGAATGGTTTGCCAGTGAGGATTTGATATGCCAGACAGAGATTGAGACATTAAAGTGCCTTCTTTTTTTAAATATGAACTTGTGAATTTTGATGCCTAAAAACTTCTAAGTGACTCTGGTTGATAAACCCAGAGATACACTGACAAGTCCAACCACAGACAGCTGATGACTGGGTAAAGAAAACTATGAGACGGCCGCTTCCGACAACTCTGACAAGGAGCCTCGCGCTCGGTGGATTTCTGTCACTTGTAACTGCAGTTGTGGGTGTGTGTGTGTGTGTGTGTGTGTGTTGGGGGGGGGGGCTGTATTGTAATATTGTAACACAAGTTCACGGGGAGAAGAATTATGTGGTCAGGTGAAACAGTGCAGATATCACCTGAGTGTTAGAGGCAGTTAAAAAAAAAGTATATATGCCCTGATGAGATGCAGTAAATTCACGGGGTCTGAAAGAAGAGCACAATCGGTGATGGAGAGGATCAGAGTCAGAGTGAAAGACACGAGGAGTCAAGGCGAGGGTATTCAGGTAACAAGTCATTGGGAGTGTATTAACTCAAAGCCGACATTTACATGATGTTAACATTACTCTATTCATCTTCCTCAAAAAAATTTTCAATTACAAATCCTCCTGATTCCTAATTACAGTTTGTGTTTTTCAGATATTATGGGATGAAGACAACAACAACAACAAAAAAACATAGTCCTTTGTTGTGAACATCGGGGCATTGCCTGTCTTTCTTCACTGTGAGGTAAATAGGAATTTTGGAAGAATGACAAAATCACTAAAGGCAGCAAATATTTGTTGTAGAAGATTATTTTAATTCTGGACTGATCTATTGCGCCTTATCCAATAATGTTCACAGCTTTCAGGTAACACTTCAAAATGCAAACTACTGCCTTCAAACTTTATTGTGTGCAACATCTCTGTGTACCTTCATACAAAGTGAAGGCAGACAAAAAACAAGAGCTCCAGCAGTCTTGGAAGCAACGCACCGGCTCTTACGTAATCGATGATTAATCAATTAATCCCAGACAGGGGTCCTGTACAGGTGAAGAGGAAGAGGGCGGCTGAGATGTGCTGAATTTTCCCCCACAAGAGAAAACTTACCAGCGAGACATTCCTAAACAGGTAATCCCTTGTCTTGTGTGCCATCCTCTGGTACCAACTGTTATGTGACTCACTTTCACTAAAGCCCACTAAAGTCTATAAATAATACCTTCCATTTCCAGAAAAGTCCATTTTAACTGGATCCTTCCACTGATGCCTTTTGCAATTTTGAATCTACGATTTCCTTCCAAATATCATTAAACATTAAAAAGGTTTGTGTTTGTGTAAAAGTTGAGAAAACAAGAAAAGATTAGACAAATGGGATGCTTGAGTGCAGCACAACACCTCCCAGGAAAATGTTTCTTTGAATTTTATAACGCACAAATGACTTTGATTTAGGAAAGAGAAAAACCAGTTAATGGCATCAGCAGACAGGAAACTGAAAGCAAGTTATTACCCCATAGAACATATGCTATTTTAAGATATGAAAATGGTGTTTTCAGTTGATGAAAACATACATTTCAAGGAGGCATAATGCACCTCTCATTCAACAAAACACTGAGTTATGAAAATAGTAATTCATGCAATATCACCTTATCTGCAACCAAAGCATTTTACTTCACCACTATTTCAATTCTATCTCTGACAGTAATGACTTCTCACAACAGGACTGAAACACTTTGTGAACAACATAATGAAAGAAAGGATGAGACATTCTCCATCATAAAATGACCTGATACAAATTGCAGCATAGTACAAGAGTCTGAAAGCCAAATGATGACATCCTATTCCGAATGGAAAAGTGTTCTTCTCAAAATGTGAGAATGACCGTTGCACATCACATATCTTGTTCCTTTCCTGACACTTTCAGCGGTGCAGGGACGAGGACACACAGAGCCAAATAAATGAATTTAATGTTCATTCGTTTTCCTCACCTTAACAAAACATCTCCGACTGATGACACGCAAAATGGGAGGCAGAGGGCTTTAATGTCTGAATCCGAAAGTAGAGGCAATTAAATGAGTGAAAGAGTGCACGCACACACGCACGCACGCACGCCCACACACACACACACACACACACACACACACAGACGTGCATACTCAAAAGCCCTGAATACCAATTGGAGAAATGAAAAAGATAAAAAAAATCCCAGATGTGTCAAAAGCTCTCTCTGGAAGCGAACTGTCTGCAGGGTTAATTTGTTGGGTTTATGTGTGTGTGTGTGTGTGTGTGTGTGTGTGTGTGTGTGTGTGTGTGTGTGTGTGTGTGTGAGAAAGTAAGCGAGAGAGAAGGTTCTGTCCGGCCGCTACATTGCAACCCACAACTATGGGCAACACACTCTGGATAATTTGTCATATTCATTATTCCACAGGGTATGAATACCAAAGAGAGAGAAGAGAGAAATAAAAGATGCAGACGGCCAGCCAGGCACCACAACAAGTTCTATTTACCCTATCACACAATCTGTTAGCACTGACAGATTACCCCACATCACTGGGCCCAACATTAGTCTTTGACAGTGTGCGCTTTGCACTGCTTCCCTCTCACTCCCTCCCTCATCCTCTCTCACTCTGTTGCTCTCTCTCTCTCTCTTCCCATCTTTTATGGCTCCCTTGGAATCCAAACAGTTTCATATTTCCATCAGACAAAGATCTGGAGGATTTAACATCAGGTTTGACAGGGAACATAAGTAAACAGTTATTGAAGATGAAAAGAGGCATTGTGAAGCATTGTGCGAAGAATGAAAAGGTCTCGACTTACACAACCTCTCCATTTTTCCTTTAGGCTGTAAATAAGTAAACGGTAAACAACAGGGATCTGAAGTGATGTCAGGCTAACTTATGTACTCAGCCTTTTTAAATGAAAGACAAGACCACGTATAAACCTAGTATATGGCTGGACTGTGTATGGATGTGCGCAAGCTGCGATTTGAGAAAAATCATATCAATCATAAATCCAAGGAAGGATTTCTTTCCTGGTCCTACCATGTGCCTTGCCCTTTCCTCATGCAGACACATGGGGGATGTGATCATACACAACAAAACAAAAGGTTAAATGCTAATTTAACATGCCAGAATTAAATCCCTCTTTCAATGCCACGGATAGCGCCACTAAGCCAGGCTTGCCAAACACTTATTTACAAACTTCAATATTTAACAGAAAATAATCTCAAAATTCAACAGCACAACGTGCTGTCAACATGAAAACAAATAGCTATTGTCACAGCCAAGAGTGCGAGCACTGACAGGGAAAGTCCATTTCTAATTTTATTGTTGTTTGCACTGTAAACTGTTCCATAAAAATCAGAATCAGAAACTCCAGCAAATGGAAATGAGACTATAACGGTTACTGCAGCACGTCAGCACATCAGTAAAAGATCTGTTAAGAAATCAAGGATTTCTGTCTCCTGAAACGGTAGATGACTTTTAATTTGAAGTTGTTACAGGAAGTGTAAGAAGAAAACAAGGCAACTTCTTATGATGGTCTGATTACAGCCAAAAACTTGATTCTGGAGTAAAGTTTGCTCTGAGGAGCAGAGACTTGCAATTTAACAAGATCTGGCTGCATCTCGTCCGTTACCTGAAAAACAACCCATAGTGGACATTTCTTGTCATTACTTTTGTTCTTATTTTCTATCACAACCATTATCCTCAGATACAATATACTGAGCAGAAAGGAGGGAGGGAGGGAGGGAGGGTTTATATTTTCTTTTGTGTGTATTTATGTTGGACATTATTTGTTGTATTCTCTTTGTTTTTTTTTTCTAATGAAAATGTAGACTGCGTTTTCCTGTCATACATCATGCAATTTTTTTCTCGCTTTTTCAAACATACTTGTTAAAAACGTCACTGAGTCAAAGCTTTCCACATATCCACAACGATGCCTACATACAAAAGGACACAGCCACAAAAGGAAACATAAACACACACAAAGTAGAAATAACAGTTACGGGATAACAGTCAGGTAACATGATGATACTGGAGCTGTGACAGCCAAATGATGCTGCAACACTGTGTGTGTGCCACCCTCTTCTACCCTGCCATCCATGTTGATGGCATCATGCTGAAATTGTGTTAATTTTCATTTTTACTTTCCATCACTCCTGTCCAACCTTCTCTCCCCCTTTCAACCCCTCCCCCAATCCTTGCATACCCAACCTGCACCTTCCGACCTTAGAAACAGGCACCTCCACCTGGTTCATTATGTGTCTTAGCGTGAGACTAGCCTTGCCTGTTTTGCTCCGACTCCCTCCTGGGGTGATCCAATCCTCCCCTCTCCTGAACCCCACCGCTAAGAGTCAGTGGTTCAGGCCTCCCAGGACAATATCAGGTCTGCTGTCCATCTGTCATTGCAAAGCTTGCCAAAACCACACAAACAGGTCTCCGAGTACAGGGCTACGACGACTCAAGTGATCATTGAACCTACTGCTTGAATATGAGTCTAATAGACCAACAGAGTTCACTGCGACTGACGCACAGTGCACATGACAGAGAATTTGCTGTGCCTTAGCGGCTGAAAGAATTTCTGATATCAAAAATAACCTGGTGTAGAGATACTGATATGAGCTACTAAAAAGATGTGTTAAATCCCTCCGCACTGTAACTGTTCCAAAGAACATGTGACATAAAGATGCCAAGCTGTGGCTAAAAGAAGAAATATTATTAATTTGACAACAGTCCATTTGTATTTTGGGCATATTTTAATGAAAGTAAGGTAATGCTGCATGTATGTGTGTGAGTGTGTGAGTGTGTGTGTGTGTGTGTCGCGTGGGTTTTCAAGCATGTGTAGAGTGCTGTGCCAGAGAGCCCACAGCGAGAGCACAGTCATCTAATCTAAGATCAAGCAGCCTTGGACACCTCCTCACAGGTTTCCACTGGGAACAGGATGGAAGGCTGGACTCGAAAGGCATCCATCCACATCACTCGTCTCTCCCTCCCTCCCTCCTTACACTCCTCTCTCACATCTACATCCACTATGTCTCCTCAGCACTTGTTCCTCAACATCTAATGCTATAAAGGTCCTTTACTTCCGAATGCGCACTAACCTGCTGGATATACATGACTTTGAGCACCTCAGTGAATTACAACCTCATGAGCTTAAATATCTCATATGTCTAGTGTCAGTATAATGACGTTATGGCCATGTAATATACCAATACAAAAGGAATAAAAAAACAAAGTAAATTTTATAACACTCCCCCCTAGTAAAGCTGAAGTGCAGATGAGGCAACCTTCACACAAGGCCATGTGTGTTCGGTGTTCTCGACATCTGCCTGACGGCGCCTTAAAAAATGAGTTAAAATCACATTCTGAGCCCCGTCGACGGCACGCAAACCAGATGAGTTGTCATTAATGATTCACAGCAGGTCTGGATTAGCTGGAGGTTGCTGGCAGATGAATGAGGCTATTTTCTAGTATCGCCCCAAGGTTAGCAAGTCCTCAGCGAGCATGCTCCTGGGGCCTGCTCGGTTCTATCATTACAGGCCCCAGCTGCTAGCTAAGTTAGGTACTCTCAACCCAAAGGCGTGCCATTCAGTCATCTGAAGACACGAGGGCAGAGAGGAAGGGGACACAGAGTGATTCATAGATACCCATGTGAGGCATCAGGCTTAAGGCTTCTTTGTTTTTCACTGCATCCTTAGTGAATTAATTGATTCTGTATATTTGTCTGTTGTGTCAGTGACCATCTGACTCCCATTCATTCTGTTTAATTTTTCATCCATGTATCTTGTTTCTGCTCCTACTGTTTGAATCAGTGCTAAAATGTCTAGTCGATTTAATTGATGCAAGAAGAATTTTGAAAAGCCATTACTAATCAATCAAAGTCATTTTTCAAGGAAAAATACCAAACATTCGCTGATTCCAGCTTCTTATATGTGAAGATTTGCTGTTTTTCTCTGTTTTATATAATTGTAAATCTAATACCTTTGGGTTTTGGGCTGTTGGTCGGACAAAACATTTACACTGTAAAAACACATCTTGTCATTTTTACCCCTTGGATTTTGAACGAATCTTGTCAAACTCTCCACAAGAAAGTGCAGACGTGCATTTTTTTGAATTTCAAAAAATGAAAATAATTAAGATTACTTTATTACTTAATTTAAATTTAGTTAATTTCTTCCTAGTAATACATATTCTCTGAAAAAAACCAATACATACTCCTAAAAACAAACATGTCATGAGGTGCTGAAGGAGAACTCTTAGATGCAATCACTATACTAACTACTCCTCAGGCAACCACCTATAATACTTTCAGCCAAAAAGCATTTAATTAAGTCTTCTCATTTTCCCTCTACTGCCCACTCCATCCACAATCATCTCTTCATTCATCCATCTCTATCCCTTCTGGGAAATCACAGTTGATCCCTTCTTTCATCACATCCCCACACCTTTAACTCTCCTCCCCCCATTTGTCCATTCCCCTTATCCTTCTGAGGCAGACTGTAGAATTCACAATCAATCAAACAGTTATCCATCAACACTTGTGTCTTTACTGATCAATCCCAGCCACCTGATTGCTTCCCCCTTCTTCTCGCCCTACTCCCAGATCTTCCTTCTTTCCATATTTCTCCAGTTGTTTTGTTTTTTATTCCCAGTTGTTACATTTGTCTTTTTCCTCCCCTCCTCCATTCACTCACTTCTGTTGAGTTCCCTCCTTCTATAGGGGGGGCTCTTTTAAGGCAGCACTGGATCAAAGTCATGAATAAGGTTGGTTTGCCACAAGCATGTAAGCTGATGGCTTATACTCTCCTCCTACCGCCCCCCATCCACACACACACGCACACACAAACACCTGCAACTTCCCACTCAGAGTCTGACTAAGACTCATGCCCACATGTACACAAAAGCAACACAAACACGAACACACACACGAACGAACACACGAACACACACACGAACACACACACACACACACACACACACACAGTCATCTACTGTGAATATAGAGCCCACTTCCGCTATACAGGCTAATTCCCCTCTCAGATCAGATGTCTGCTGTTCATTGATGTGGGAGGAAAATAAAAGCGCAGATTTTAGAGTGTGGTGATTCTATTTCCTTTACACTCCATATCCGTGCTCTCAGCAGGGCAGAGCGCCACAGGAAAGCGATGAATAAAGAGATGTGGAAATAGTCAGTTACGTTATGTACCAGTACCACTCTTCCACACGTGTACCGAGGACGTAATGTACATTCTTAGTGTGGGCAAACATCAAGGAAGATCTGATACTGATCCTTTCTTTTCGTCATATACGTGTATAAATTTACACAGCTACACTGACTGAAAGAAATAACCACAGACTCACAGCAAGATAAACCATTTTATGTGTACTATATACCAATACTTAGTACAGTAAGTATATGGTACTATAATTGAAAAAAAGATTTGATCTGCAAAGCGTCCTCTGTTCAAATTAAAAATTCTCTGAGAGCTGTATATTGAATTCAACTGTGTTTGTAAAAGTCCAACTAGAGACAAAAGTTGAAAATTAGCAATAGCTATAAGCTCTCTGTGCAGCACATCAGTTTCATGCTCCCCATTGGAACAATGTTAAATTGCATCTTCCTTATCAAATTAAATAAAATGTAATTCAAATTCCCTGCATATAAGTGCTCTGCATATGAGCCTTGTGCTCCAGCGTGGTCACCTAAAGGGCATTGTCTGCCTGTGTACAGACTGTGAAGGGCATTTACCTAATTTTCACAGCGTGCTAAAGAAAAGAAGATGGTGGGGTGGGAGAAAAAGCATGAACTGTGCAAGCTAGGGAGGCAGAGCGTGTCGTCCACTAACCGCAGGGTTCGCGGTTCAATCCTCCTGCCCATGTCTGAGTATCTTTGAGCAATCAATTGAAGCCCAAGTTGCTTCCAGTGGCCAGGCCAGAGCCTGGCATGGCAGCTCTGCAGCCATTGACGTGTGAATGGGCAAATAAAATAAGTACCATCCATTTACCATCCATTTTAGCAGGTTAAAACCAACATTTCATCAGTTGAAAATTATACAGCATTTTCTCAAACACTTAGTTGTCTTTGCAATCTATGAAAAGGAGCTATTTGTAAATCTTCTCTGCCACTGAAGGTGATTTCTTGCCGGGAGCGAGTGGTGGCGATTGTCCAATGACAAGAGATTCCGCCATTGTTGCATTTACAAGACAAGACAAGACGTTATGAGCAAGTGCTACATTCCTCAGGGCACATTGGAGGCGACAGTGAGTCCTTATCAGAAAGTGACGAGACGGGCTGGGGCTAGCTGGTTAGCGTGCTCTCTTCAGTAGAAGAAAAGACGTGACAGAGGCAAGAGTCAACATTGGCGTCGCTTTACATAACTGGAGACAGCTCTTGGCGAGTAAAGGAATGAAGTTTGATGCTGAACTGCTGAAGACTAAACAGCTGTTAATGCTAACGCTGGCTATGTAGCAATGGCAAAACTTACAGAAAGCTGCTTTAATGCCCTTCATTCAATCTTGGAAGTGTGCACAAACAAGATTGGGGCAATTCATGGCCTGCAGAGAATACATTTCAGCCCCTACCTCATAGAAATGAACTGGTAGTCAAATCTGGTTTGACCACAGTCTCAGTGTTGAAGAAAATAATGAAATGCAGTACATGCTAGTTTGAATCTGTTCGAACATGATTTTCTTTTTCTTTTTTTTTGAGAAATGACAGTCATAGTCTCTAGAGGCAGGGAGAGCGTCCGAAGGGTACGTGGGTGTTTAAGAAAAAAGACAAGGACTCATAAAAAAAGTGTTAAAAATGAAAGAAGAAAGAGTGAACCTTGAGTAATGAATCTAGATGTCAGATGTAAAATGAAATGATGAACTGAGGGTGATGAACTGCAGTGTGTGTCTGTATGTGAGTCAGACAGCTTGTCTGTGTGTCCATCTTCAGGCCCCTGAGGGGTGAACTGCTGTCAGTGCTGCTGTTCAGACAGCCTCCACCTCAGGGCTCAGCCATCCCATCTTATTCACATGAACTCACCTAAAAGAGAAACTAAATGATGCAGCTCTTGAAGGAGACGGGAGCTGTGGGGGGAAGAAAAAAAATATATGAGGGTGTACATGAAAAGAGGAGAGATGGGAATCATACAGAGTGGGAAGAAGTTTAAAGGGAAAGAAAAATGAAGTTGAAGACTGTGAAGGTGACAAGAGTTAAAATATTTTTGATGAAGAGAGGGTAATACAAATAACATGTCTGAGTAACTCAATCAGCGTATCATGAGTATCCCACTCACACAGTGTGATTCCCCGTAATCTAATCTCTCCAAAAGGTACAGCAGCATGTGTTTCCAACCCTCTATGACTCTTTTTACATAATCGCAGCTACTTGACCTACCATCTCTTTCTGCGCCTCTTCACTTACACAACTCTCCCACCTACAACACTCTGCATCTTTTATGTCCAAGAATCATGAAGCTGAGAGAGGGGAAGGGAGAGAAACCGAGCCATAATACTCTAACGTCCCATATATATAGATGTCTGCTAGTTATGAGTAATAAGTAGCAACAAGGCTTATGAGTAATTCACTGAGTCAAATGCACATGCCTGCTCAGAGCCCGCTACACAGTTCGTTAAACCACAACACTACACATTTCTGTTCAATGGTTGAATCGCTGAAAAATATGAGTTGGGAGATGTCTTTAAATACAGGATATGACAAATCCAAAAACATTTCCAGTTTGTGGTGGTCTTCCAAATTCGTCACTGCTGTGCTTCAAGCACAGCCTCCCCACCCCACTGCCGCCACACTGGTTTCTTGTCCACTTATCATTTCACTTATTGTGTCTTCTCAACACCGACAACAACCCTGATACCAAAAATAGCTCTTCCCACCTCCCACCCGCTTCACCGGGACAAGGGCTTGTAGAAGGGGGGGGGGGGGGGGGTCAAAGTCAGCCCTCGTCAATCTGGAAGATTCTGTCAGCGGGTTGCCGGCAGCCACTCCTCTGCCAGCGCTGCCCCCTTCCAAATGACTCTGTCATGACAACCCTGTACCAATCAAAAGCACTGCTCTTGTGACCCCCCACGAGCTACCTGGAGCACCAGTTGAGGTAAGAGACAGACAGTCTAATTACACAGCCTGTCTCCAGGTCATTATACAGCCTCGTCCAGCCCTGTCATCTTTCTCCTCCTCGTCTTTTCTTACACCCCTTTCACTGTCCGAGAGGCCTTCGACCCCCATTACATTTTTGGTAAATAACACAGGAGCCTTTTGAAAAGACGAGTAATTGCAGAGTGAGGGAGGTTGGCGAGGGTAAGTCAATGAGCTCTGAAATCAGACTGAATGAACAGGCAGAAAACAGACAGAGGAGGATTGAACACAGGAGACTGGACGGGGACATTTGTGGAGCTCAAAAGGGAAAGAGAGAAAGAGATGGATCCCGAGGGAACCGGTTCATTGCTGCATGTACTTCAAAGTTTGTAATGTGGTTGCAGCAGTGTTGGTGGCAGCACTGGGTGGGTGGAGTTTGAGAGCTTTTATCTTCCGTCTCTTTCTCTATCTAACCAACCACCTACCGCAGTTACCAACTTGTCACCCCTGACCTGGAACACACACACACACACAGCGAATAATGCACCATGATTATTCTAAGTTATAGTAAATGATTCTTTTCTAACACTTTAAGATTGTTTCCTAGCCATCAAGGCAGAGGGTAATTGCCTCGCGCAGCGGTAAACTGCTGCGACCAGCGTGGTTTAAGTTACCATATCCGCAGGAAAATTAGTCAATATTATTAGTAATCAGTCTTTGGTTCCATGTTGTGAAGTGGATGCTCACACTGAGCACGTCAGCTTTGGCACATTATCCCTGTCTGCCTCAATATCACTGGTGTGAAATTAATTAGTCCTGCCGCGAGAGTTGGGTGACGAAGCAAAATGACGAAGGGGCTGATTTTAATGGCAGCGAAACCGCCATGCGTCACACGTGCACAACCAACAACACACACGCCAAACATACACTCAGGCTTTAATTCATTTCTTTTGTGGGAAGTCTTGGAGAGGACTGACTTCACTAAATGGCTTGAGTTCAATTAGACTCATCTTTAATGGGCCATATTAATCTTAAATGTTCTCCTTTCACTGATGCTTTGTTCTACTAATCACTGTAGTGCAGTAATCAAAGAATACACATCCAGTGTGTTTATATGAGACACATATCATTTATGTCCATATACATGTACTGTATATACTTGTATGTGTGTGTATTGTATGAGAGCATTATTGGACACAATTGCCTCCCTTCTTTTTCCAGCAGTACACTCATCATGTCTGTTGCTCCCTGTCCTCTGCGCTGATGAATAATAGATGGTGGCAGTACAGCAGGAATCAGAGACAGAGCAATGATAGATGAATGTTTCATGCTGCCATTCGTTCGTTATACGGACGTCGGACGTACCTGCTGCTTTCAGCAACAATGGCACTCCATCAGCACCCTGTGCAACTTCCATGTGCACACGCCCGTCCCCACTACGTCATTTTTTCCTTCTTGCCCTCCATTCTCATCTCCCTCTATTATCTTCATAATAATGAAGGTATAAACTCATGCGTATGTGTGGCAGGTGTTTTCATTCAGCTGTGGTATTATTCAGATATTGGACTCTTCTGCCTTGACCTGCTGCCGTAAAGGGTCTGGCTGCTGAACTGCTTCAGGTACTGTAATGTAACAAATGTAATGTCTGTAAGAATAACTGTAATTTTGGAAAAAAGAAATAACACATTCCTGCAAAATAAAATGTTGAATGTTGTCGCAAATAAAACGTTGAATCTATTAGCAATGAAACTCATGCTTGTTTAATTCAATGACTGAAGGTTTTTTTTTTTTTGCAGCTACAGCTTCACTTGGTAATAGCTCATGGTGGCTAATGTTAGCAAACTACTTATGGTACCTTTTAGCATTTACCATTAGAGCGTCATTGTGTTTTTTTTTTTTTTTTTGTGGCTGCAGTGACTGGTGTTCAGCAAAAGGTTTTAAGGTTTACATGTTTTTTTTCTGTGTGGCTTGCTATGGGTATCCACAAACCCCATGTGCACACAATGAAAAGAAACTGCAGCACCACCATCCTATATATGCAGAGAAAACCGAGGAGAGACTATTGATTTTGTGGAAAAGAGGAGGCTGATAACGGATGTGTGAATTTGTCATCTGGGGGGAGCCTCAGAGGGAAATGGCCAGTGCAATCATCAGCAGAGAGGAGCCTGTAGGGAGGCAGTCACACACATAAACACGCGCATACACTTCTTTATAAAGACACAGAGGAGAGAGGCCCAAGACAAAGATACGAAGAAGACAAATAGGAAGCTCCGAACTAATGGACCAAAGAGTAGACGTCCAATTTGTCTCACACATACACCAACCTAAAGCTCAACCAAACGCTGACAAATGGACCACCTGAAAACCAAGAGCTATTCGGGGTAACAGCTGGTTCCTGCCTGCGTTCCACCAAGGCGTCGTCATATACAGCCAAGTGGATGACAATCTGATCGTGATAAACAGTCGCACTGTTCAATTAGAGCCACGACAGGTGTGTGATGCAGGGGGGCACAGCAAGTGAATCACTGTGTATCACCCAGATGCGCTGCGTAGAATGAAGAACAGTTTGATTGACTTCTCTTTGCTGTTGGAGAGGAGAGAGAGGGGGAGGAATAAAGAGAGAGAGAACCACGCTGTTTTAACACTGTTTTATCAGGTCACCTCAGTAATTAAACACATACAGCTGTGGTTACAAGAGAGAGAAAGTGGGAGTGGGTGAACAGAGAAAGACATAGAGAGCGATAAAGAAACAGATGGAGACGCATTTTTTGAAGCGAATTTGGGATTAAGATACACTGCAAATGGAGGAGAGGGATCTTAACACTGTACCACTGATCCTCTTAGGTGGGATTCTCTGCTGCAGCTGCTGCTGCTCTGAATGTGTATGTGTGTGTTATAATTATGTCCTGATCACATAATTCTCATTTACAGCCTAGGGTTACCACGGAAACACAAACATTCGAGCAGCAGATGACATGTTTAAAAATATGAAGGCTAAAAAAAAAAAAAGAAAAAAAAAAAAAGGAAAAAGATCACACTTTGTCGTGTGTGCTTTTGTGCACCAGCATGTGTGTGACTGTGCCTCTAAGCATGTTGTGAGTGTTGTGCTGTATGACTGTGAGGTGATGGTGGTGGGTGAGGAGGAGACAGAAGGAGAGAGATGTGTTGAGAAAGGGGAGATAATGGAGAGGGAGAGGGAGGTGGAGGAGAAGGAGGGGCTGATGATGAGAGTGTGAATGGTTTCTATTTTTAGCATGCATGTGTGATATATGCCAATAGGTGTTCAAACCACAGAGTAAGAGAGGCTTTGGCAGGATATGATACACGGATTCTGTGCAATTTCACGTTCCAAAGTCAACACCGGAGTACGAACCTTGTCTGGTATAATTAAATAGCATTTCTGTGTAGATAAAGCCACTGTAACTAATATAATTACAATCCATTTTTCAGATGAGTTAAGATAACTGTTGATCCCTATATTTTCTCTCCCTGACAGGAGGCAAAGGTGCCGAAAGCCTCCATAAAGCCCTATAAATTGAATGTGCAGAAATTAAATAGAGTGCACTATAGAAAGAAAATAAAATCATATCATGATGAAATCAGGATTACATCTATAAAGACATTCAATCACTCCTTAATCCCAACATGATTGGGCTTTGGAGGAAAACATACAGACACATACACACACACACACACGCACACACATAACAGATGGATTAAGTGACATCAATCAATAAATCCCGATCGTGGAGCAATACCAAAACATCCCAACAGTAACAGATCCAGAGCATTTCTCAAACACCATGCTCAACACAATAAATTGGCCCAGAGGTAAAACGTTATTATGAGTGATGGCACAGAGAAAGTCAGGTCTACTGTGGACAAATTACCACACAATTTTAAATGTGGCTTCCCATTCTGCAATATATCTATATTTGTAATGCTGCAGTGCAGGGACCACAATCACTTATTGGATTATACTGCTATCACATCCATCACCCTGTTCAGTGACTGGCCTCCACTTACTAAAGCATTTATCTGATCATCCTCTCATAAATGGCCTGATGAATTGCACCGTCCTCTGACTTTGGTCTAATCATAATTGCATCTGTCTCAAACGGAGACTGTCTCTTGTCCCTTTTCTGTCTCCATTTCTGTGAATCGTTCTCTGGGGGGTGGGGGGTGGGGGGGGGGTGCACAAACAACAAAACTTGAGCTTGACTGTCAGGGTCAGCATTGTTCATTACAGGATTATCAGTATGCATTGAAGCTACTGTATCATTTCAATTTTAATATTCACAGCAGTGACATCAAAGAACAAGACTAATAGTCTGTAGAGCTGAATGCCAACGTCAGCTAACACTAACAATGCTAACATGCTCATGTTTAGCAGGTACTGTATATAAGCTGCGATTTGGCACTAAACACAAAGTACAGCTGAGCGTGATGGGAATGCCATAAATTCTTGCAGGTATTTGGTGATAAACCAAAGTACTGGACAAGTGAAATTTTGACTTGATGGCATGTGATTGGCTAAAGAGGAAAACATTAAGGGATCATTAAATGTTATTGCAATTCACCTTGAAAGGGACATGAATGTCTGTAGTACATTTCATGGCGAACCTTCCAGCAGTTGTCGAAACATTTCTCTAATAACCACAGATGTGAACTTTGTGGTGGCGCGAGGGGAAAAGCCTCATCATTAGGATTCATTCTCTTAGTTAATGAACGATTGTCTGTACCAGATTTAGTGACAATCCATCCAATAGCTGCCGAGCTATTTCTCTCAGGGCCAAAGCGGTGGACCAACCAAGCGACTGGCAGACCGGCATTGCCTTCCTGCACTGTTAGTGTGACAGAAAACTGCAATATTCACATTTTAGGTATGAACTCTCAGCACGGATGTGAAAACAGGTCTCGATCCACACTGATTATGTCAACACCCTTGGATCTGGTTCGGCTCAGACTGAGTTGCAGACCACTAATATAATCATTGCAGTTGTGTTTTGCTCATTTATGTAGTCTCCACATCAGTGGCTGGTTGGTGTGTGTGTGTGTGTGTGTGTGTGTGTGTGTGTGTGTGTGTGTGTGTGTGGGGGGGGGGTAACCAAACCTTAGCAGTAACCAAACCTTGGAGCACAACAATAATGGTTGCAGACTCACAGGTGAAAGAAACAGAGGATTTTCCAGCTGTTTTATTCTACCTGGTTATAAAGTGGGAGAACTAAACAAATATAATAAAATTGAGATGAAAAAAGGAGCTTCTCTGCGAGGCAACACACACATCATTTGATATTTTAGGACAAACACAGACCATTTGATTGTCTGTGATGGCATGCATCAATTTGAATAGTTAGGCCGACACACTCTGACACTCTGCAAGTCCATAACACACTTTTTTTTTTCCCACATTCTTGAAACAGCCCACATTTCTGCAGAATCCGCAGAAGATACTTAGCCACTTTCTGCTTCTCTCCCTTGATCTTTGCATGCATACACACACACACACATATGAATGGCCGTATACATGCGCACACACACACACACAGGTACTCGTATGCAAACATGCACGTACAGCACACACATTTGGAACGGTAAAGCCCTCGATAGCAGCCATCTGTGAATTTCTAAAAGCACTTGGCCAGGTTCTTCAAATCAGTCTGCTTGTCCATGGGGCCTGGCTCAAATCTGTTTCCCAGCATGCCTCCTGTATAGAGCACACATCAATGACCTCACGGCTGGAGTCTGGAGCACAGGCCAAGTTTACGACTAAGAGCCGTCTCTACAGGGAAATGAAAAACACACACAGATGGACACACACACACACACACACACACACATATATATATACAGACACACAGACAACCACTTTCCTGTCTTATTTAAAAACTTTAGTTTACTCCCTGACCATATTTGTTCTCTCTGCTTCAGCGTCTCTCTCCTCATTTGATGGCTGACAGATCGCACTCTTCAGTCTCATCTAAGCAAGTTCTATATGATGCCAGCAGGACTGAAGAAGCCTATCGGATGAGAGGTTAAAACGTTGTCAAGCAGATCCTTTTGCCTTCCTATAGCACTTAGAAATACAGGTTACACTGCTCACAGCTCAAACTCATCATCAGTGAGTTTGAGCAGTGTGAAGAAACACGACATCGAACACTTCAGTCCTGAAGGAAAGTGTAACCTCCGCTCTAGCTGTTTGTAAATGCTGTGGGAAAGAAACAGGAAAAAAAAAGAAGTGAAAGCTGAAATGTGCAATTCACAATCTAACTTCTTCCAATTATAGCAGCACAGGCATCATCTGCATCTGTTTGCTAGAATTACTACTTCACGGTTGTATGCCTCCACCAACCACACAAGTCGCAGTCTACAACCAATGTCTGTCCAGACTCTTATAATATAGGTAGGGAAGACTTTGACGGAATTTAATAAAGGGTATTAGGTGCATTTTTTATCATAATTAGCGTATGAATTCTCGAGTTATGACCAAAGAGGTCACAATCACCTTGACCTTTGACCTCCAAATTGTAATCAGTTCATTCTTGAGTCTAAGTGAATGTTTGAATAAATTCCCTCAAGGCCTTACTGAGACATTGTGCTCATGAGAATGGGACGGACGGCCGAACGAACGGAAAACAAAGTGCCTTCGGCCGCGGCTGTCGCCTGCAGGGAGGCATAAAGAGTCACAGCTCTGCTATGGAACAGCTAGAGCACAAGCAACACAGAAACAATGTCTTCATGCCTCTGGAGCTCTGTGATGCGTGTTGTCTCTGTTGTGTCTATCACTCAGCCTCTAAATTCCTCTTCTCTCTTCCACAATTTGCCCCCGACTTTATAGCACATACAAACATGCAGCTCATAGAGACCACGTGAGTAAACAAAACTAATGGAGACAGAGGAGGGAGAGCGTCCAGAGGTGCGACAGGTCTCCGTGCCCCCCGGCCGAGGGGAGCTATTGGAAAACTGTTGCTCCATTTGCATCCACCTGCTGCCAGCCTGGTCCACCTGACCTGGGAACATTCATTATGGTCCAAAGCATTTGAGCATGACATCCATCACTGCACTCTGATCTATATCCACCCATTAGGGCCGCTGCTATCATCACTGTCCAACACCGATTAGCCACACTGGTAATGTGAGTGGATAGAAACCTGGATTGCATAGATAAATCCCCCAGGATGGCTCTGGTGTTTTAGTCATGCAGAAAACTCACTCTGAATGCTGAGGGTTTTTTTTTTTATTTATATATAGGAGAGGGAAGCAGATTGCTGTGTAAATTGTAAATACAGCGATAGTATTTCCCACTCAAGTAAATGGGAAAGTGGTCAGAGTAGGGTTTTTCTTTTTCTATTTCTGATAAGTATTTCTCAGTAATGCAAAAGCAGAATGAAATGTTGTTATCCACTCCACCTGAGTTAGTTTACAAAAACACTTAACTTGCTGCAATTTTGTGGCATTCTTGGTTTTTTTTAAATC
>NW_019174311.1:8357337-8454837 GCF_002260705.1 Seriola dumerili | reverse complement strand
CCCTCCCCGTCAGTTACCCTTCATAGTCACATTGGGCACAACAAACCCCCCCCTCCCCCTTTTGGCTGACAGGTGGCAAGGTAAATGTATTTTGCAAAAGCTTGAAAGGCTTGGCGCTCGATATCTCTTTTCAAAAAATGGGCAACCATCCAGATCTCTGCATGAAAAGAGGGTAAAATACATAGAAATAACATAACAGGGGAGCCTGAGCAGGATTCTGGAAGAGCTGAAAAGAACCATTTCAGCAGCAGAGTTTTGAAGGAAGACTGGGGTGCAGTATTGACTTGTGTGACCTCAAACACAAAAACACAAGCAGCAGGTACAGACTCTACTAGCAAGTAAATTCCTTCTTTTTGACATGTTTAATCTGGTCTTATTTATTTTTTTAAAAAGATGTTATTGATCGGTTTATGTTGAAGTTCTTGGACCAGTTTTCAACTGCTGGAAAAAAAAAAAAAAAGGACCATTCTTCATCTGCTGCTTTAATCAAGGACAGATAAAGCGGGTAAAGAGGCGCATGAAAACAACTTCTTTTAATGCCCAACTCCTGCTTCTGCTACTAAACATAATATGACCAATCTATCATCGAAAGAGAAAAAACTGGCAATGTGTTAAGCATACTGAGCATGACAAGAGGCTGTAGGTCTGTCAGTCAGTTCACTGCTTTAGTCCAGACTGACAAATCTCAACTCCTACTGGATGAATTGCCATGAAATTTTGTACAGACTTTCATGGTGTCCAGAGGATGAATCATAACAACTTTGGTGATCCTCCGATTTTTTTCCGTGCAGCACCATCAACAAAATTTTCAATTTATCCAAAAAGGGGATTTATGACCAAGTTGATCACTTGTCATCATGCTTAAGTTAACATCTAACAGCACGTCACACAACAATGCCAATATATAGTATCACAAAGCTGCTGGCATGGCTATAGACTTAGATTTGCTTTACACCTGCAAAACCATGTAGCATATATGATATATGATACATGATAATATGTTAAAGTCCCTATCTGCAATCAAGAGCATAGGACCATCTTTGTCGCATGTATGTGTTTGTACTCCAGTGACATCCATATAAACAAGTGTACACGGCCTGCACTCAATAATTTGAAATTCAAAAATATAGAAGGAAAGTTTATAAAATTATTTCTTGATTCAACCAGCTGATGCTGATGAAATGTGCAGTCTTAGTTCTGTTCTTGTTCTCTAGAGCAGTCAATGGCAAACAAACCCATAAATGTGATGAGCCTACCTCACATTGTGCTTTCAGTTATTTATTGAGATACAGGTGTTAGATTTAAACACACACATTTGCGACATCTGCCCCTGTGCTCTGATGTGTCTGACCACCGGGCATAGTGTCCAAGTCAATAATCGAGGAGGGTTGTAAGTTAGGTTCACTGGTATGAGCAGAAACATGAAAATACTGTGAGTTATTGCCGTGTGCCTAGAAACCACAGACCTGAAAAATTACTTTAGTGATTTTTCTGTCTGTATTATAACCCCAGTATAGTCACAATTCAACAGCAACGGAAATAAAACAAAAATGTGGGAGCACATAATTGCCTTAGCGAGGTAAACTGACATACAGAACAGAACATGTGCCTGGGACACAAGGAGAAAAAACACAATGTAAACATCTCTTGAATGTAGGCATGCACACAAACATGAACAGCCTCAGGATACACATCAGTTCAGAAGGAAAACAAGAAAAAGAATGCATAGAGAAGGTTAGGGGTAGTGAAAGAGGTAGAAGAAGCAAAAGAAAAAACAAGAATAAAAGTCTGCAGCCGTGCAGCTGTGAGGCTGTAATGATCACTGCAACATACCACAAAGCAAAACTGCGAGAGGGATGAAAGAGCAAAACTGTGGTATCTTAAATCCATACCACTAGTGGTGCAGAAAAAAGTATGTATCAGATATCAGTCTAAGTTATATTTGTTGTTTTGAGCTTGTCATACAAGGTTCAGTGATAGTCGCTGTTTGATTATTGAGATAAATGTTTTAGGCTGAGGTAAACTGAAGTGCAAGTATTTTATGAACTTATTTTAGATAAAAAAAAAAAAACCTTTAAAATATTGTTTACTATATCATGCATAATATTATTCTACTTGTTTGGTAATCATTCCCAACTTAATTACCAATTGAATTTCCAACAAGATTACTAATTGTGTATAATGTCATTTACTGTGATAGAAAATTAGCATTAATCTAAATGTACAGCTTAGGCACAGTATCATATCATTATAAGTTTTATAATTATAAGTCTTTTTGGACTATTGTTAATCCAATCAATAGGATTAACCATCTGGAAACAATCAATATCTCCACAAAATTTCATCAGACTGTCAACAGTCCAGGCTGGAGCAAACTGACTGACTGACCGGTGTTGCCATCCCAAGAGCCACGCCAGAGGCAGAGAGAGAGAAAGAGAGAGAGAGAGAGAGAGAGAGAGAGAGAGAGAGAGAGAGAGAGAGAAACTAAGGTGAGAGGGTTGAAAATGGACTGACATTTCTATTTTGTGACCTCTTTTTTGTTGCTTTTTCTTTAGAACCACTGGAAAGGGGGATGGGGGTCAGAGGGCCAGAAGAGAAGCAGTGGCATGGAGCACATCGTCTCCTTACGTCTCTTTACTCTGGGAGGCAGACTGAGGCGGAGGGGAGGGAGGGTGAGGAAGAGAAACTGAGGTAGAATAAACAGGTGCGAGGTCAAAGTTGAGATTCACTTTCTCTGATAAATGCTTTACTGGGTATGTGTGCGTTTGTGTATCTCCAACATAATGAATTATTTTGATATCAGTGAGTTCAACTGGAGGTCAGTGTTGTATAGAGACTGTCTTAAGGCCAAAGGTGACTTTAGATATGACTAAATCTTTTTAATACACTTTCACTCTGTTTTCACTCTCCAGCCCAAAAGACCGAGGACAAACATATTACACACAAATGTGATTTTATCCTCTTAAGGAAGAAGAATAATCTGGTAAGTGTTGTGTTGTAATGTCAGGCTCCACCCCACCACTGGCAGTCTAGGTATGGTGAAGTAATTTATCCATAATTCATGACAAACCCACAATTCGTGACAAGATATATTAAAATTAAGTTACAAATCCTTTCCAGTCTCTTAACTGTTGTTATTTAAAGTTAGCAGACTTTGCTGGATTGCTGCCAAATGTCTATTGTAGCATAGCTTTCCTTGGTTGTGTGCCATTGCAAAAAAAAGAAAAAAGAAAAAAAAAAAAAGAAAAATACAAAGTCGCAAAAAGAATGTACAAACTTACAGAGCACAGAGAAAGCCTCTGGAGAATATTGTTGGGAAGTGAAATCTTTGACCCATGACTCTGTCCATTAATGGTACTGTGCTCGATTTCCACTGGATTTCCAGGATACACAGGATACACAGGACATCTGACAGTCGATAACACATACTGCAATAAATCATTTTCTGGGTGCAGACAACACCCTAAAACAGGTGGTCTAGTCCACGTGTCCTAGGCTTCATTTCCACCTGTTATCAATATGGGATCTTTACCTGGATAATGACATCTACATGACTCTCACATCCACGGATCTATGCAGTTGTTTTTCTTTATTCACATAGGATAACCAGATGCAGATCACATGTTAATGCCATATGTAACTGAGTTCTAACGGTAATTAGCTTTTGCTGCTGTTGGATGGTTCCCTAACGTACAGTACTGAGCGCTTCACATTTTGTTTTGCATTTTCTACAGAGTAAAGGAGAATAACTGGCTCTCATGTGCTATTCAAACTGAAATCTATGCTATACAATGTGATAAAGCTGGTTAGTTTAGCTCACATCATTACATTCTCGAGTGTCTCAAGTACTTACAATCACCTAATCACTGGGATGATCTGATTCTTTCTTAAAAAAAAAAAAAAAAAAAAAGTATGCCTTTGATAAGAGAGCCTGCCAAACGCTGCGACTGTAAATGTGGATGTTGCCTAGAATATCTCCATATATCAACTCCATGAATCCATCCCTTGAAAACCCAGCATAATAACTTTTACTATTTTAATGAATAATTAATCTTGATTTAATGAAGAAATTGAGGACACTGAAAGAAAAAAAAAAAACAATGTGATTTGGTTCAGGCTATGCACTGGAGAGCTCTGACTGTACACGCAGAATAGACTGTTTGTGTTTCAACGTATATTTCAGTTAATGATTTCTAATGAACAGAAAGATGCACGTTTTTAATCACACGTACAGTAACCACGACGACACAGAGCCATGAATCATTCACACGCCAACCCCCTGCAGTGTATGCATGTCATGAACTCATGATCTCCTGTCATTATGCAAACTCCCAAAAGGTCTTAATTGATATGAGAGCAGGTCAGCTCACCACTAATCTTGACCTTAAAAAGGAAAAGGTTACGAACAGACCTGGACGTAAATCACCATGGGCGAATGACTTCCTTAACTGTTCTCAGAAATCCGAGATAAGGGGTCAACGACATCACATTTAGGTGCTATGTTTCAGTCACACTCTCATCACCTATTCTAATTAGTGGCACTAACAATGACCGCCGCATTTCTCACTACTGCCCAAATCAATATCCGCTCATCTGCATTGATCATTGTTTCTCACACAAGCTGTTGGCTTCAGAATAAATGCTCTATAAAACAGAGCCCGCTGACAATGAGTGGTGAAGATGCACGCATACTTTAGACAGACACACACAAACACACATACATACAGCATTTATGGGCACAAGTGAACCCCCCCCCCAGTACCCACAGACACATGCAACCAGCCAACACCAGCGTACGTGAGAGGTCCTGTGTGGTTGTCTGGGAGACAGAGAGCAGTGCATTGATCTTGGAGGCGCAGTCATCAAAAGAAGCTGCTCTTTGATAAGGATATTAATCATACTCAGACATGGCTATGCTAATGACTACAACACAACCAAACACTCCAGCTCTCATCAATACTTCATCAATTGGAAGAGCCTAATGAGACCGCGAAGATGACAAGATGCACAGAGAGCGGCTGTTATGTTTTGTTATGTGTAATAGAGAGAGCACTGGAACTGGTTCTTTTTGTTGCTCAAATACTAATATACTACTACTATCTACTATATACTGCATCAAACAGTTTATAGTCGTGTAAAGTGACTACAAGACAACAAAAGCAAGTTATATAATAAAGCCTTACATGCATTAGTGGCAATGATGTTCTGAAAAAGAATGAAGGTGGAATTTTGCAAAAAACAGCAATTAAACTTTCATTTTATTATGATTATTATTCAGAACGACTTGAATGATTCCCATGCCACTGTTAAAGACAACAAATATATATTTCATATACCAAACATAACCTAAACACTGAGGTAAAGCCAATGGTGGTCTTAGCCTGATAACCAGACTGAACTGACATTTTGTATCATTATGCTTCATTCATTCAGCATGATTGTCTTGATGTTGGCTGATTTCTTGTTGTTTTGCTCTAACCAGTCAGTAACAAATCACCAGTTAACTGGAGAACTTTTATGAGCTGAGTAGCTGTTTATTAATTTCTGTAAGTTGATGGACAACAACCTGTACAGCTGCGTGAATCTTATTCACGCCTGTCAACATTTCTGTGGCCTTCTTTTTTTTTCTCTCCCATGGATGTAGTTAGGCAGCTAACAAGCTACGCAGGGAATTATGTCAACAATCTTAATCTTGCCTACAAAGCCTCAATTTGCAGACTGTTTCTTCAAGTAGTGGGGACATCCATGAATGAGCGCAACACCAGAAACAAAACTGCACAACAAACCAGAGATGGAGGCAGTGATTCACAGGTCTTGGCCGTGGTTGTGTAAAAGCTGACAGTGTAACAGCTCCCACAGCCAGTAGTGGTATATAAATTACGTTAGCCATAATGGCTCGCTATATTGCTGACTAAAAGCAGGTCATATGTTCATATCTTCATTCATTACATGAAATTCTCCTTCAAAAATTTAGCAGAGACTGGTGAAGAGGTGAATAGCCAGGGTTAAATAGACAAAAAAAGAGCAATTTATTTCCTTCTAGTAATTATATAATGCTTGGTCAACTATCTTTATGGAGAAAATGAGTTTCTCAAGTGGTGCAGTCAATGAAAAAGTTATATATAGATACAGGTAGAGAGGTATCCAACTCCTATGTGACCGAATTAGCATTTTAATGTTAGTTGTTATGATGAAACCATTAGGTAATTCAAAACATAATTCATTCAACTGACTATGATTCATTGCTAGAGGCAAAATACATAATATGTAAAATAAATATTGAATATCTTAAATGAATTTTTTTCTGATTTTTATTAAGTTCATTTTCTTCTACATTTAGAGGTTCAACTGAGATCATATTTTAGACTTACTATCATATATGCTATTAAAGCACTTGGTCCCACAACTAAACATAATCCGATATGAGAAAATTAGTCTAAACAGATCATGATGAATAAGTGTAATAAAAAAAAAGAGTTTTGTTTAAGATTTTTACAAACTGCACTGCTGTACTGGGATCACACTGGAACAAATTGAGTTTTCTTTTTTGTGTCTCTTCCACAATGAAAATAAAGGCGTGAACTACATGAATATCTAGATGGACCTGTAACGAAAAAGCTATGGTTTATCAATTGCTGCGTCTCCCTCACAAATACGCATAAATACCCTGTCTGTACGATCCCCAACCAGTTTATAATATAGGTTCAACCAAATATGACAAATGGCCTAAGTTATTATCACTCAAAAGGTCAAAATCAATTTGTTTAACAACCTAGGGAATAAAATCCCTCACAGGTCCTATTGCCTAAATGTCTCTGATTTAGCTAAAGCCTCACCACCGTGAGTGTGTGTGTGTGTGTGTGTGTGTGTGTGCCTGCCTGCCTGCCTGCCTGCCCCTCATTTGCAGGATTTGAGCTAAGCTTTTTAGCCCTGCTATAGAGCGAGCACAGGGCTCTAAGGGCGGCAGTGTTGGTTGATGGTTTGGTAACTTGCTTGGTGGGTAAACCTCTTTCTGTCCAGTTGGTCATAAGAAGCAGCACAGCCCTCGGGCAAACTTTTTGAGGATTTTAGATTCTTATCTTGTTTGTACCAAAGCCAGTTTATACCAAAATATGTCCTTAGTAATCTTGTCTTGCTGCAACCTGCTTTTGAAAATAACTAAAAAGTCGGATGCAATAAATAGATATCCTATTGTGTGTTTTTCTTTATCCCTAATTTCTTCCTCTCCTCTTCTGACATACTGTCGTCAATAAAGCAACTTCCATTTCCAGGAAGAAAAAGGTGAGCTCCACTTCAGAAAGCTATTCACCTGGTATTTTTCACTGCCCATTGTTGAAGGGGGATTATGGATTCTGATTGAGGCCGGATTATTGTCAGATAAAACAGAACACTCAAAAAGCCACAGCGGGCACGGCAGCATGTATGTGGCACAGGTGGGGCATACCACTAATAACAACAAATGTGTGCGTATAAAGCCGCACTGACATACATACTGTATGCACACACACACACACACACAAAAAAAATCAAATCACAGATAGTATTTCTCAGAGTGCAGCACAAATACTGGGGCTAAAGCTCAGAAGTTAGCAGTAAATTAAATATGAGAGTGCAGATGATATGAGATTCTCCACGAGGAGAACAAAGCAGAACACATTCTGAACAGCACAAAACTAAGCCCTGAGGCACCGAGACAGGAGGACAAGAAGTCAAGGAAAACATCGTCGTGTGGGAACTGGCTTTCATCTTACTTAGTCAGATGAGTATAAACTGCTGCAAAGCAGTCAGGATACTTTTCCACAGGTTCCAGTGCAAGTTGGTGGATGAAAGAGTGGAAAAAAGGTTATCTGAAAATCTGAAATCACAGTCAGTGTAGGAATAGGACGACCCTGAAAAAACACAGCTAAGATCTTATAACATTTTGTATGTATACATGCCCAAATGCATAAAGACAGACATGGTCTGTGTGTGTGTGTGTGTGTGTGTGTGTGTGTGTGTGTGTGTGTGTGTGTGTGTGTGTGTTTATGACGTAAACCAAGAGCAGAGACCAGAATGTCAAGCAGGTTTACATTAGTCAGCAGATGCAGTGGGCCACATCATTAGTCACTCTGACACCCACTTCTGGCCCCTGCTTTATTGATGAGGCCAAGCTCAACAACTACCCCCCTCTTAATACACACACACAGACACACACACACACATACACAAACCCTCCTCTACCACAATCGTACTGTAAAAGCAACAGGAGACTGGTTTAGTGTCTCATGTCTCACTCCAGTGGGAAGAGACTGCTACTGTGTGAGAGTACAGGCCAGCATGGAGAGCAAGGCGAGCTGCTGCTCGTTCACAAAATGAATAGACAGCAGAGCAGAGAAAGCCTTCCTATTTTCCCACAATGCAGCGGCTATTCATCTGTCCACAGACCAAACAATCGATCCAGAATCAAACATCTGCTCAACACCAGATCTTCTGGGCAGGTTGTGAATGGCAGGGCACGGTGACAAGGTGCCAAGTGTGTCACAGCTATGAGCTCACAGCCATTTATGGCCTCCATGACTCTGACATTTAGCAGGATGCTGCAATTTGTCAGCCTCAGTCTGACTCACACATCCACAACAGGGGACGCACATAAAACACATTACCATTAGGCCTAATAGTGCTGCATCACAGAACACTGTGTGTGTGTGTGTGTGTGTGTGTGTGTGTGTGTGTGTGTGTGTGTGTGTGTTTGAAACCATTATTGTGAGGACATTTTGTTCGGCCGGTCCTCACAACTTCAGGGTTAAGACTTGTACCTTATAATGGTTGAGGTTGGGGGGGGGGGATGCATTATGTCAATAAGTGTCCTCACAACTCCAGAAAAGGCAAACATGTGTGTGTGTGTGTGAGTGTGTGTATGTACACTGTGTAAAATTAATGATGTGTTTGTGGGTCCCCTCACTACAATAAAATGACGACTGCTGGAAATATATGATGACATAAAAATGAGGAAAAACAGGTTGGGAGGCGTAACAAACAAATGAATGCATCAAAATACTGCACATGTTCCACTTGTAAAACTCTATCAAAGCCAATTCATGACTTTGTAAAAGGAAAGAACAAGAGCCCTGGGTGGCAGGTTAATTAGGCATTCACTGTGATGGAAACATGTATGCCTTTTAAAACTGGGTGTAAATAATAATAATTATCTCTGCCTGTTACTCAAACACAAATAACTGCACCAGTCGCTTGCCTCTCAAAATTGAGAGCATTTCAATATTCTGCATCAGAGCCTTTGTACCACGAGGCACTTAATTTTCAAGGCCAGCCACGAGTGTAACTCACAGAGTGAGTGAAGGAGGAGGAGGGCTCTCGAAATGCGAAGTCACTGTTTCAGTTCATTGTGAACTGAAAGAGCATGTCCACTGACCACAGGGCAAGTAAGAGGGCAAAGAAATTGTATCATTTCTGTTTCTGTCTTTTCTCTCCAATGTTTTTGTTTCACTAAGATGCTTTCAACTCTCTCCTTTTCTCTATCTCCACAATCTCCTATGTCTCTCTCTCTCTCTCTCTCTCTCTGCCCCTATTTTAGGTGATGTGTAAAGAGCAGACAATGGTGCAGCCATTACTGAGAGAGAGAGCATCAGGATGGCTATTCTTCCCCCAGAAGAATACCGCCATTTCTCAGACAAGCAGTCTCTTATCTTATGCGTAAAGTTTGTAAAGTATGTCTTGGAAAGGGTGTCACTGACTTCTGAAGCAGTTGTAGGTTTTTGGGCCACGGAGTCAGACACACAATTCAAGTCAAATCATAATCCAACATTTACTCATACATAACAGACTCAACTGCAAATACACATTTCTATGTCAACATGCACTTGCACACACACACACACACACACAGACACACCAGTGCGCACACAGCACTCGCAACCAGATAAAAGAGGTGTCTGCTCTGCTCTTACCCGAGCGTTGTCATAGTAACGATGGTGTACCAGAAGGAGGCTGGGATGCTGGTGAATTTGCTGGAGCTTGAACCCTTCTCTGCGTAGAACATAACGGTCGCAAAGATAATAATGGCCATAGTGAGGGAGAAGAGCAGGAAGCCCAGCTCGGAGGCACAGCTCTTCAGCGTGTAGCCCAGGATGCGCAGGCCCTGCGAGTGACGGGAGAACTTAAATATACGGAACACGCGGAAAACACGGAGTGTCACGAAAGCGCCACTCACGTCCTCGTTGTCAGTCATCACCAGGCCGATGTAGTAGGGCAAGATGGCCACTACATCAATGATGCTCATGACGGACCTCATGAAGCGGTAGCGGCTGGGCGCAGCAAACAAGCGCATCAGGTACTCCACGGTGAAGATCATAACGCAGGCCGTGTCCATGCAGAAAAAGGCCACGGTGTACCGCTCACCACACGGCACTTCCTTCTGGTTGGGCGCCGTGCCGCAGGGAACCGTCTCCACCACATTGGTGATGACAGAGACGGCAATGAAGAAGCCGGTGACGTAGTAGAAGACAAGGGCCATGGTGGAAGTGTGGGGGTTCTCGAAGGCCCTCCACATGGTCTCCCTGAAGGTCATGTTGGGTAGCTTGGCGTCCTTGTTGTCCTCCTGGTCATCCATCAGCCGCTCTGCGTTCTCCCTCTTCCTGTCCTTGTACTCTTCATAGCAGCAGTCACCAATGATCTCTGGGACAATGCCAAAGAAAGCCAGCTCCTCATCATAGGAGGAGATGCACTCATAGCGTGGGTAGTGGAGCTTGCCAGTGCGGTAGAAGTTAAGCACACTGCGGAACACGTCAGGGTCCCGGTCAAAGAAGTACTCTTTAGTCTCCTCGTTGTAGAAGAACTCCTTCTCTGAGCTGCCCAGCAAGGTGTCTGGATAGCGGTCCAGCGTGTTCCTCCAGGTCTGGAAGCGCCGTCCACTGACATTAAGAATGATTAGCTCATCCTGCCGCTTGCTCTTCTCAGTGGGCGCCACTGGCATGGGCAAATTGGCCACAGGCATCCAGCCGATAGCTGCTGCCCGGGCAAAGGGAAGCCATGCTGCTACTCCCGCCGCCATGCTGTGTCCGGCTTGGGGCGTAGGGGAGAACAAATCCAGCACCTTCACAACCAGCTTGACTTCAGCTCAGTCACCATCTACAGGGAAGAGAGGGAGGGAGCTTGTGAGGATAGGAAGCACAGGAGTGCTATCATGATCAGGACATGGGAAGAGATTGAGAGCAATCGATGAGAAAACAGGAAAAAAGGGGAAGAGAATTTGAGATAATTGAATGTTAAAGATGTGGGAGAGAAAAGATGAAGTTAAAGAAACGGATAGGAGGAGAAAAAGGTGAGCTAGAGAGAAAAGGTAATGGACGAACCACACAGCTCAGATTCTAACAAGGTAGTCTAGCTGAGACAGCAAAAAAGTATCTTTAATAGAAATGAAATTGAACATCACACTTAGACTGAGAAACCTTTCCAGAGCACGACATGAAATATATTTCTATTTGATATAGTAAGCTTTAATGTGATTACAGGGGCTGCCTACAATTTCCAATAAGCATCGTCTTCCCTATAATTACTTTAAGGCTATATTTCTCAGGTCCCCTCTATTGAGTTACAGTTAAGAAGCAGTCTTCTCAAGACCTCTGTTCACTGCATTTTACAGTTAAAAAACTGAAAGGCAGGCAAGCAAAGAAACTGCACCTCAAAACAGTCTATATTGGTAGATTTTTGCTAAGCTCTTTTCTATAAATAGGGAAATTTACAGGGTTATAATCTGCTTAAGCGAGAGATACAAGAGGAGATCCAAAACCTGTTGAGTTCCAACCAAACAACTGCAGATGCATCTGTATTTTACTCAAGATTAATGAAACTAGTTTATGGTTATTCAGATCAAATTCATGATTTCATCTAGTTACATGTAACCCGGTTCTAAACAAGGCTATTTGTTTTTTTTTTTTTTTTTTTAAACTACTCTAGATAGAAAAAATTGACTCCTAAGCCTCACACCGGAATCAGCAAAAGCGACACAATTAGCTGAACAGGTTGGTGACTAAATGCAGCAAAATACATCAGCAGCTTTATCTTCGCTATAGTCTCTTTCTACTCACCGATTCAAAATTCTCCATCTACAAAACGCGACCTTCTTCCGGAGCACTTTAGTTACAAGTCGTAGGTTTGGTTATTTCTGAAAGCGTGTCTGGAAGAAAGAAAAAAAAACAAAACAACAAAATGCCAGGGCAGAAGTTATTTTCACGAAGAGGAACAGCCACGTTAGACAAACGTTACTGTTGAGGTGAAAGCGGAAAAGTACCAGAGACGGACGTACCACAGCCGCTTGAATTCAGTTTCCATTATGCGAGGGGGGCAATTGATGAGAGGACTCCGCCGTGAAGACCGTCTTACCTTGGCTTTTTGGGATGAGTGGTGGGAAGAGACGGAGGAGGAGGAGGAGGAGGAGGAGGAGCGCTCTCTCTCTCTCTATCTCTCTCTCTCTCTCTCTCTCACTCTCTCTCTCTCTCTCTCTCTCTCTCTCTCTCTCTCTCTCCGCAGGGCGGATTGTGAACTAAAACTGCATTTATGGGAAACCTCGATCTGCACTCAAAAGAATGCGCAGAAAGTGGGTTAGTCACTGCAAAAAAAAAAAAAGAAAATAAAGAAAATGTTACCCCCCCCCTTTCGTCTCCGAGAAAAAATGAATAAACTACCCAATCATTCATATGGTTTGTGAGCTCTGCTGAATTTTTTAGGCATATCAAAGGCAACTTTTATCCACGGGATACATCCCAGCAGGGGCGTAGCTAAGGATTCATGAACCCCTTACCTTGGGCCCCTTCAACCTCTTTAAGGAAACCTAAAATAATCCCCCCCCCTTTTTTTTTTTAAATTTATTTATTTATTTATTTATTTATTTTTGGCCACTTGGAGGCAGCGGAAACAAGTTGTAAACAAGTGATATCTCATGTAAAATTGATGTGGCAAACTTGTTAGCAATTAGTTTGTTATTTACACTTCCTGCAGTTATGGAACATTATCATTCATTTGGACTTGTGTTTCTGGCCACATGGCAAATTCAAGTCCAATATCCCCTCCCGTTTAGCTCTGTTTTTAGTCTCATGAGGGAAGAAAAAAATATAGCCACTTTAAATACTCCTTCTGGGATTTTTATCAACCTCAATTATGTACTTCATCAGCCGTCTAGAGGTGTCCACAAGTCCAAAATGTTTGACATGATCCAAAATAGACTGGTGAAAAACTCACCAAAACCCAATGTGCATAAATCAATTTTCATAAAAGAGGGACCTAATCTGAACAGACTCGAGGATAATTAGATCTGATCCAAAATGCAGTAATCCTAGAGAGAGAACATTGGCATCAATTAACAAGCAGTCGCAGTTGTAAAGAGCAGCAATTTGATGATGAAAAAATGTTAAGTCATAGAAACTAATTCAAAAATAATTTGTTAATGTGTTTCAGAGACTAATAGAAATAGTTAAAAGATTTTTTTTCACTGCCTGTTTCAACAATAAAACATCCTGTACCCAACTGAGAGCTAGATAGATAAGATAATAATTTTCCAACCAATTGAATATCTGTGAAGCAAATTCCAAAATATATTGTCATTTGATAGTGAAAAATATTTTTCTCCCATTGTTATTTTGCGAGCAGAGCTGATACTGAGTGCTCTCAGGTCCATTTGGATCCACTCAGGTATTCGATATATTGGCACGCAAACCCAAGACTTGTGGCAGAAAACCAATATCCTATCCTACACGATTAGACTAAGTGGATTTGAACCCCGTTCTACTCAGATCCCATGTTGGGTTTTGGTTCCCCGGAACCGAGTGGACCCAAGACCTCTACTCACTGGACCCACTGGATCCCACATACATTCAGTAAAATACTATCTTTTATAGAAACTATATATCTTATAAAGCAGACGTAATGGAGACTGTGGGCTCCAGCAAACCTGACAATATTTATTCAACCAGACAGAAAGCTACAATAAAAAACGGTCTCAAATAATATTTTGCTGTATCTCTTCAGCTGGCAGAAATTGAGCTATAATATATCTCAGGGCTTGATATTTTCTGTTTGCATTCTTTCCTGGGGGCCTGGGTGTCTACAGAGTCTGGTAATCATCTCTACATGTAAGTTTACTCATGGAAGCAAAGCAAAACAAAAGGGCTGCAGTGGAAAAGCTCTCAGAGCCATCACTGTCTGCAATGAAGAGAAGCAGGTTTTGCACGTAAAGTAAATTTCTATGAAGGCTTACGCAGCCTACGCACAATCCTCTGCCTTTTACACCACAACATACTGTATAGTCTATGTAATTCCTTGCTGCGAGTGGATACAGTTTGACGTTTTTCAGCGCTTTCCTGAAGCATGTCAGTCAACCCTGTAACATGTGACACCGCCATCGATGCTAAAGCTCATAACTCCGAGGAGGATCTTTTGTGCGACTACATGGTCATTTATATTCAGACTCAGACGGTGTCAATGTCTGTGTCCCCACATTATTCAATGCTTTGCAGAACAATATGCAGCCCTAATTGAGTCAACAGGGATCCTATTCCTCAGATACATTCAGTCCACCAGAATATCAATAGGGTCAGTTCACACACACACTGCAACAAATGTGGTGATCTCGGATTGGTTAAGGGTATACAGTACATGTGCACTATATGAAAAATGAATACTTCGGCACACACCATATTATTCACCATAAAATCACTCAATGAGTTTTACAGACTTGTTTCAAAATGACAAATTGCTAGTGATTGTTATTTAGACATCCAGCTACACCAGTGGCATGCGGTATACACACACAAACATCTACACACATTCACACCTGCACACCCACACAAACACACTTGTTGATGCCTCTGTGCTCTTGTATAGCTCTCCTTAGAAGCACCTTTTGGTGACTCAATTAAGTCCCTGACCGTAAACTGGCCCCTTGATAAAATATGGAATGGACAAAATGACCTCACCTTGTAAAAAATGTTTCCACTGAAACCAGCTGTCACAAGAATAGAAGTTCAAGAAAACACACACACACACACACACACACACACACACACACACACAGACACACACACACACGATGGCTCAAACACATAAACACACAGATACACACACACTGGATGGAGACTGGCCTTTTCAACCGACGAGCCTGTGAGCAATTCCAATAATTCAAATGTCACTAAATAACAAGGTGGGTTGAATTTCATGGTCAACTGCGCTCTGTAATTATCTGAAGTCCTCTCTGTCCTACGGTGCTTGAAGTTACAGCCAGCAGCCAGTTAGCTTGGCTAATGTTGTATCTTCTTTGTATTATCTTTAAAAAAAAAAAAAAAAAAACTTTAATACTTGGCAAAAAATTCAAGAATTTTTATTAACATGTTAAACATATGTGAGTGCCAACAAGTCCTCCAACCTGACTGACCATTTAGGTTATTCGCCCCAAACCCTCTGATATAGGAGCATCTACGGTGGCCCTGAGAGCTCACTGCACTGCAACTTAAGAAAACACATGCAAACAGACAAAACACAAACAAATTCAGAAAACATCTTCATAAATTTGACAACACATGCTGCAAATAATTGCAACACAACTGAACTGTTTCCAGCGGTCACCTGGTAGAGCCGGTACCATGAAGGCGTAATCCTAACAGCAGCAGCCCGGGGTTGAGTCCAATCCGTGGCCCTTTGCTCTGTATCATCTTCTCTCTCTCTCCCTGACATTCCTGTCACTCTCTCGCTCTTGCTCTTGCTATCGGAATTAAGGCAAAAAAAAAAAAAAAAAAACAACTTAAAAAGAGGTGATGAATCCAGGTGCAACGCAACGCATTCAATGCTTTTAACTTCAAAAGTCACAACTGGGCATTGAGCAACAAGTCCCAGCCAGGTTCATCACTTTTTAGTGTTCCTGTGGAAACACTTCCATTGTGTTGTGATTATTTGCAGCGCATGTGTTTTCAAATTGATGAAGATGTTTTCTGAATTTGCAGCACGTTTCTGTATTTGCATATGATGTCAGTATTTACAGCGCATGTGTCGTCAAATTGATAAAGATGTTTGTCTGACTCTGTTTGTTTTTTTTGTCTATTTGCATGTGTTGAGCTCTCAGGGCCCCTGTAAGCATCTCCTGTAATAGTGCCGCTACAACAGCAGACGTACAGGACCTTCGTCATCATGGTGACAATAATAAATGGTGAGGCTGTAGAATGGTCGTGTGATCCTTGCACCCCAACCACCTCCTAATGTGATGCTATATAGACTGTGTCACCTGACCATAATCACTTCAGTCGCTAAAGGTCTCCTAACTAACTCAAGTACAGGTTGTAATAAGCTGCTTGCACAGACAACCTAAAGGGTCATTCTTTGTTTTTCTTTTTTTTTTTACAGGAGGACATTCTCAAAGGCGCCTGTGGCATATAAGCAGATAATGCTGCTCCCAGCCCGATGCAGTTTGTTTGTATTTGTGTCTAAGAGCAACTCTAAACTTTCTCTGTGAGAGATGTGACTTAAAGGTTCCAAAGAGCACAGTTTACTGATAGAAATGCTGGGGTAAAAGTGACAATTCATTTCCCTCCTCTGTCGCTCTCACTGCTGTTGCCTTGATACCTCCTCTAACTCCTGACTGCTGATGGCCACCTCAAGGCAGGCGCGCACACGCGCACACACGCACACACTCTCACACACACACACACACACACACACACACACACACACACACACACACACACACACACACACACCAGTAAAATAAACACAAATTCAAATTCACAATCCGTATTTCCCTTGTTAGGCACTTTCTTCACATGAGTAAACTCAGAGGCTTTTGTTTTGACATTTCCCTCGTTGTGCATTTGTTTGTTTGCTGGCTTCCTTGAGTTCAATTATTCATAAATTCCCCACAACCTGCCTTCTTAGTTTGTCTAATCCCCATTAGGTATCTGAAATCTTCCTTTGGGGATTTAGTCTCTGACTGTGGTAGAGTTTATACTAGGTGTGCCAAACACTGACTTGGCAGCCCCTTTGTCTACTGTTCAGGGAGGCAGTCAGTGGCACAGGGGGGGTTATAGATGCGCTGTTGGCCCCTTTCCAGCACACAAAGAGACTAAGACAGCAGATCCTGCACCCTTTCCAACCCTGTAAAATGTCAAGCTTTGTCTACTGATGCCCAAACTAAGCTGGCTCTCACTAAGAGACCACGGGAGCAACATTGCCAGAGTAGGCTCTGTGTACCACCTTAAATCAACCTTTGATGTGATTGTATATCACCACGCTCATTTCGGGAAAGTAGCAAGAAGCACTGCTGAGTTTCTCTTTGTCATTTAAGTATGGTGGCTTAGAGCTGAAAGTTTGCTGCAGCTCAAACATAAATCCAAATTGTGACTGTGCCAATATAGGGAATGCATGATGCTAACAATATAGAGTTAATGTGACTGCACTCATGCCTTTATTGTGTAAGAGCTAACACTGAGTTTGCAATGAGCAAACAGGCTGGAGGATAATTTTCATCCTCAGTCAGGGATGCTGTAAGAAAAGCCCTGAAACCAACACACATCTGACCTCCCTGTGAACACACGCAGCAGGTTGTTGGGAATAAGATTGTTTGTATTCTTTAATGACAGAGAGATTAATGCCGTGTTATAGTTTAGTATCTCCCAAACTATTAAATGTGTCTAAAAACCTATACAGTTTTCCACGTCTGCACCGTCTGTTTTGGTATCACACATCTTTGCTTGTGCTTTTTAATCTACCTATGTCTGCCAGTTATGCTGATAAAGTGGAATTTTGTGAAGGTCACTCGTTTGAAACCAGCCACTTTACAAACCTACAAAAGGGACAGGATTGTGTATCTCCCATGTACGAAAACTAATTAGAGCATAATCTCTTGTTGATAAACAGAGCAGACGACTGGATGGTGGCTTCATTTTTCTTACTCTGTCACTGCTTCAAAAGAGTAATGTGATTTCTTTTCTTTTTTTTTTTTTTTAATTTACGCATCGCCTTAAACTTTGGAGACCATGAATGCTGACATTGCGAAAAAAGAAGAGCATCTTTAATTGATTTTGAAGTGTTGCTCACATAGCATTAAGTGCCATCCTATTAGAGTATGATAAGTGCATTATAATGAAATCAAAACATGATTTAAAATACATTATGGATATGACCTTATGCCTCTGTAAGAACACAAGTTCATCACTAAGTATTGGCACTGGTTCGACGTCTCTTCTGGCTGAGGCTAGATATGGTTCCTTATATCATATATTGCATTCACTATCTAAAGGAAAGACAGGAAATGGGTTCACCCATCTATCATTTGTCCAGTCAGTTATGCAGATCAGTGCAGCAGTGGCAACAGGCCAAGCACAAAAACTAAGATCTTTTTCACAGAAACCTCATCAGGCTCCATTTAAATGCAGGTGCAGCTGGGAGATGTAGTCCTTCTATATGCCTTGAGTCTAAATGGGAGTCTCTAACCACTGAGCTGTGACTGGTGGATGTTGAAGAGGAGGCACAAAGGGGTTTTTTCTCATCAGGTGTGTGAACAATGTCAAGAACTGTGGTTCAACTTTTGCAAACTATATGTCTTCATCACTGCAGCTGGTGCACTTGATCATCGCAAAGTACCAGAAATGCCTCCTCCAGTCTGGATAACTGTTCACCCTTCACCCTTGGATGGGACAATCCATCTTTTTCTTAAAGAAATGTGGTCTCAAGAGAGGAGAGAGTCTCCGTCCTGACTGCATTAAGGTTATCTGCACACAACTCAGTACTTCATAAAATCCTTGAATGCAGACAAACCCCAATTCCGCTGAACTCAGCTGCTGAACCCCCCTCCCCCAGGAGCAAAAAGGTGCAGAAGGCACTTCTTTGATAAGTAACTTTATCTGTATTGCGTAACTTCTAATGAGCCATAAACCTGAATTGCCATGAGGTGAGAAAAATCCACAGTTGAGTAACAGATGGGAGTCTCATAAGCAGGATCGCATTACAGTAATAAAACATAACAAATCAGCTGCCACAGGAACTACACAAATTTATGTGCAGGAAAATGTTTGACGGACGTCAAATCAAATATTTCACAATGCAATTTAAGTATTTCCCTCCTATATTTTCTAGGAATTCCTATTAATACGTTCCGACAGTGGTCGTCGTTCAGGACCGTGTCTTCCATAGAGACATTTACTCATGGGAGCAAGCAGAAATCTACCCGTCATAGGCCTACCACCACATTTACATTAAACAGACACACTTTTTCCCTTAATCACTCACAGTCAGTGTTGAACAAAGAGCCAGAGGGACACACACTGAGTCAACCTTTTCAGAGCAACACACAAACACACACATCCATACGAAAGCATACTTTACTTTACAAGGCGAGGAATGAAATTCAAAGGATGGGTTTTTTTTTCTAGCTTCAATCTAAACACCTCTTTCACAGATCATTCATACAAATACTGTGATGGGTCCAACATGGCAAACGGTAAATATATCATTTAAAACAGGCTGTATAAGGTTAACACCTTCAAGCAGTTCAGTGGAGTTCTGACTTTGGCTTTTGTGTGTTTACTACATCCAAATAAATATTTAATAGTACCACAACATGTAAACCTGTGAAGTGACCACTAACTGTGCTCTCTTTTTTTTTTAAGCCATGCCAGCTGTGTAGCTCTAAGGATGGCAGTATTGGTCTAACACTTCGGTTCACTGTCTAACAGCTGTTAGATGGAGTGCAATGAAATCCAGTACAGACATTCATAGTATCTAGATGATGAATCATAAGGGCTTTGCTTCTCCCCTGACTTTTCATGCAGCACCACCAATAGGTGAAAATTTCCACTTCTCCAACACTCTAGTTTGTGATGGAGTAACTTACCTCTAAAAACAGGTTCCCATTAGCCGCAGCTGTAATGAACCATTAAGGCCAAGGCTGGGCATCTTACATAGCATGCAACAATCTGCTCTACAGATTTTTCTGTTTACATCAGTACGGTATTGTTCAACTGTCAAGCATTTGCGTAGATATTACCATGACTACACAAAAGTCAAATGTTATCACATTTGTAAAAATGCTGCAGTCAACATTGGTGCTGCTTTCCACCGATGGAGACTCTTGGTGGGTAAAAGAATGAAGTTAATGCTGAACTTGCAATGTTTCTTCTAGACTGGTAAGTAAACAGCTGTTAATGCTAACGTTGGCTATGTAGCAAAAGCGGAACTTAAAAATTGCTCCTTTAAGCTGACTCTAGCCCCCAGTTTCCTTTTCTACTTTAGAAAAATATGGACTGTGAAGACCCTGTCATTCTCTGACAGATGTGGTGATGGGCCAAGGTACATGTAGAGCAGTTTGAAAATGAATCACTGATAATGGATTATTTAAGGCTGATACTGAAATGGATATTTTGAGTTTTACACAAATACGTAAGGTAATTGAACATTTTTAACGAAAACGCCATAAATAAAGAATGGTGACCAATCAGGGCATTGTACAGTTGAAAAATGAACTTATTATTACGTATTATCTGGTGGACAAACTATGTAATAACACCACATTACCAAACATATCTTTGGCAAGTAGTCCTTAAATTATTAATGACACCGCTACATTCAACACAAACAAACAAGCACACATGCAAGGATTTATTCCTTTCTGAGAGACAGAACTTTTTGTTGGTCCAAGGTGAAAAGAGCATTGCGTTGCTCCACTCTTCTCCTTTCCTATTCCGGGTGACTCATCTCTAATGCTTCTAAGTGAGATTAATAGAGCGTTCAGTTCTCATTCCAGTGGCTCCTGTGCATCCAATTACCCAACATAGGCAATCAAACATAGTAAATATCAAGGATCACACAAATCACTTTGCAGATGTTTGGTTAGGGGAAATCGTCACAGAGAGAGACAAAAGCCAGATGTAGTCCTCTGATTCTATATTTGACAGTTTTGCTAATCCACATTAAGTGTTGTGCATTACAAAATAAAAGCTTACTGTTTTTGCCTAATTAAACCAATCTCTTTCCGGGAGTCCTTGTACTTCTGTTTTCGTTTGTATTAGGAGTTGGGAATCTTCTTGGATGATTGCTTAAATACCTGTAAGTCCGCTGCATCCTAATGGTGATGATGAGAAGTAATCATTGAAGGTTAATAAGGGTGCACAGCACTAATCAGGGCAGGTCCGTCTGGTAGAGCAGTTGTTGCCTCCTAGCCTTTTATTAACAAAGTCATCAAGGAAAGGAGAATAAACCTCACATTCTACTGCAAAATGCAAAGCAGAATATCGTTTAAGAACGCTGATAACTTACAGATATTTTTACAGTAATAGCACGACTCAACTGTCAATATTTTTCCAAGCTAGTCTTACAGTACATTATTGAATAAGTCAGACATATTCAAGCTGTCTTTTATACTTTTTTGAGCACTCCGTGTTCCTTATCTCTTCAAAACAGGGAAAGGCAAGTTGAGTTTTGACAAGTGGATGGATGATGGACAGATAAAAAAAGTATATTTTTCCTCAGATTTTCACTATGAATGCTTCACTTGGGGGTTTCACTGTATATTTTATACTGTTTCCAAAAATGCTGTTATCAAGTGTGGGCTCGTCCGTGTTTCCACTTCTTCTCACTTCGATCTGCAGTCAGTCCACTGGGCACTGAGCAGAGTGTTTGTAAGACACAACAGAAGAAATGAAAGAAACAAAAATAGTGCTGCTGCCACAACCTCTGTCACACATGTGGGTGAAAGAACACATTTAAGACGATCCACTGGGACACAGATAGACACAGCCATGTAACACACACACACACACACACACACACACAAGGAAAGTAAGTACCCCGGTGTGAGACAGTCTTCTGCCTCTTGGGTTGTAGCCACTCATCAGGTTTGGCAATGTGAGGAGTGACTTTGACAAGATCAAATGTAACTCAGGGAGAGCTGGCTGTCCTTTTGTAGTAGAGGACAGATACTGAAGACTGTTAAGGATAGCAGCAGACAGAGTAATGGACTGAGGTGATGGTGAGAGGCTTGTTGCTGATCACACCGTCGCTTTTGGGTGGGGAGATGGGGAAGGAGCCAATGCCTATGCAGTATCCACAGCAACACTGGTCTAAATGACAGCAGGAGGCATCTCTATTTTCTGTGTATATGTAACATATGAGTGTTATATATAATGTGGGCATAAATAAATTTGTGTTAGCATGTGTGGGCACACATGCAGGTTTATGCGAATATATCTTATATAGAGTGAACATAAATGAAAGATTCAAACATATGCGTCTGTGTGCCTGTTTTTGTGCTAATGTGGGTTTTTGTGTGCAGAATACAGTTGATTTTTTTTTTTATTCAGCGCTTCTCTCCCAGTGCATTACTCATTATTTTCTATACATGGCTAATACAGCAGAACATAACCCTGCCATGAGTGATCTGTGGACTAATGAATACATTACAGTTAATACAAAGAATTCAAGTGGGAATTCTGGCCAGGGTAAATGGTCTTATTGTAGTATACGCAGTTCTGAGTAATTTTTACACTTTAATGGAGAGGGCAATTTCAATGTCAAAATCCATCAATCAAATTCCAGCGTGCCCTCTCTGAAAATGTGAATGTAATGTACCTAACTGAAAGCCTTACTCAGTACGATCAATCGATAGATCGATAGATAGAATAAAAAGACTGGAAAACATAGATACAATTTTGGTTGCATAGCAGTGCTGCAGGTGACCCATTTTTTCTTCTGTCCGCCCATCTATGGCCATGTGTAACACATGTCCTGCCTGCTGATTGGCTGATGGCTGTCTCAGGTGTGTCCAGGTCAGTGTGGTTCAGTCGGGGAATGGTTCTATTTGCAGCCCCACTTTGCAGGTGCGGTAGTTTAGTCCAAGCCCGAGGGAGAAGGGATGTCGGTTCAGTTTTAATGTGGCTGTCTGCTCTGGACATAGTAATATGGAGAAGTATATGGAAAGTCGTGTATTGCTCCAAAGTTGCAGTGACCTCAAATATGGTGTTAATAGATGAATTTAAACCCTCAGACCCAAGACTGTGATTAATCAGTGGTTGGATCCATCATTCAAGGGCATGAGGGATATTGGAGGATGGCAAGCTACAATCTATTTTAAATTAGTTTCTACTAATCTGTTATACAGGAGCTCTGTTTATGAATTCAGTGTTCAGGGCGATAGGAAGTTTTCAGCAATCGCATCAGAGACACCTGGTTCAATATCCTATTGATGCTGCATTACTTAACTTAACATATACACCTCACTCTCTGTAGTAACTTCCTCATACCAAAACATTTCCTGCTTTTCCCATTGTATATCCCCAAGGTTCAGATCTGTGCATGGGGTGCATCCTAATCCCCTTATCCTACAGCAAATATACTTTATCACATCTGTGCATGATAGCAATTAGAGCAGGTTGTGTCAAACTTTGCCAGTGGGAGCGTTGGGGATTTGGGGGGGTCTAATTAAGAGAACTGAGTAAACTACCCCTGGCCCTGCCAGTGCACGAGCTCAGCCCTCCTGCTTTCATCTGGTTCATTTTCATTATTGGCAATAAAGAGATGCTGTGTGAACAGAATGCATCAATCTTGGCAGAGATAACTGCCAGGAGAACAGGCGCACTTGCGAAGGATAGACAGAAAGCAAGATATGTCAGAATCATTTACAGGGGCAAGGAGAATTAAACATGACTGACGACAATGTTCATTAATTCATTAAATGAACTAAAACTTAGAAATTGTTTTCTTTTTCTTGTTTCTCAAAAGACCACATGGTTGACATAGGTTTCTCTAAAAGAAACCTCTGCTTACTAGATTTTTTAATTCACCGGCCCTTTATTTTATCTATTTAAAGGATAGCTTTACATTTTCTCAAGTTTGTCCTAAAACAACACTGTCCTTATGTCCATCTGTCCATATGAACATCAAAACAGTTTTTAGTTTGCTTTAACTGTTTCTCTTGCTCATACCAGCCTATAAGAAGAGACCCCCTTTAAAGCAATTTCATTGATGGAAAAGAAAATCCACAAGCCTTGATCTGTGCCAAAAATGCATTAAAAAGCAGCAAAATCCAATATGAGGCTTTAGAAATCTGTAGCTAAGTTACGGTTTTCTAGTGGAAAATTTCCACTTTGAGTTACTGTTTTTGTGGCATGTGGCAAAAATGTGAACCTGTCTTTACAGTGGTCATCTTCATAAATCTCTTTTCCTCCTCCTCCTACTCGTCATCCTCATCACCGTCTAATGTCCCATCCTCTTTTTTTTTTTAACATGCTCCAATATTATTTCTTTCAGTGTTTTTTTCCTCTCCTCATTCACCCTCTTCTTTGTCCAGCTTCACTCCAGCTGCACCGGCAAAAAGCCTTGCTTTTAACGCAGAGGGAAACCTCATTTGAAGGTTAAACAAAGAAGATGGAGTCATTCTAAAAAATGCAGTTCAGAACTCTTTTACTGGGTTAATCTAGACATAACATTTTAACTTGAAATACATTTAAAAAAACAAAATCCACATTTCTAGCCATTGTCCCACACAGATGGTATTTCTATCCCACTATGGCGTCTGTTAATCCCTGCTACTTCATACAAAATGACTGTTTTTATTATTTATCAGCATGTGAGCAATTAGCTATGACCTTATTAGAGATTCAGTTCATTCATTTGTTCTTCCTGACTGACAGGCAGCCTCAGCTAATCTAACATCTGTTCTATAATTGATTACATCCATTGTATAATTCAAAACTTTCTATAAACTTATTAAACATCCAATTTGAAGAGTGAAATTTATATTATAACTCCAGATACAGTCTTTTATGAAACGGAGGAAGGGTATTTTGTAGACAGAATAGCATTTTTTTTTTTTTATTATCACGCTTTAGTGCAAATAAAGAAAATGGACAGAAAGGCAACATGTGAATCAGAAATGAAAAGCCCCTTATATGTCCAGTGGTGCTACCGTCCACCCAGGGGTCCCCGGTAATTTGGTAATGGAAAGTCCCAAGATTGAAAGAACTGGACTGTATTCAAAGCAGATGAATCCGTTTATAATGAGATGTAATCTCATTTACTCTGTGGCATATGGCTTGGTTTGCCGGGCTGTCATTGTGTTCCTGCTAAAAATGCACTTCTCATCCAAAACCCAAAAAGAGAGAGGAGCGTAGTGTATTCAGGAGGCTCTTCTAAAGCCTTATTACCATAAATCAGACAGGCATCAAAAAAGATTCAACATTGTGACCGAGCATTCTTGGATTTCTGCTGTTTGCTGATTCAGTGCTTTGCCACATTAGTTGTGTGATGGAGGGACACAAGATATATCGCTGCCAAATAGTAGTAGTTTTTTTTGGGGGGAAAAAATGCACCAATGTGGCCTCAGTACCTCATAAAGAGCAAAAAAGTCAAGAGGAGTTGAAAAATATGGAAATGCAATCTGAAGCATATTGATGATTTTACACTATATTGTTCTACGGCTTCCTACGTTCCACAGCACAGTACACTTCACACATCGCAGTCAAAGTTAACAGTCTTGCTTTGATCACTCTTTTGACAGCTACTCTGCAGTTAACAACACTCACATCCGTCATTGTGGTTCACTTGCTTCATTTCTGTTCCTTCAAAAGTCAGATAAGAGCCTTCTTTGTGAAGGTTGTTGACGAGGAAGAGACTTATTGTGTGAATGATGTCGAGCCCAATAATGCTCCCTGCATCAGATGCTACGAGGAGGCGCCTTCTCTTTGGCAGTCCAGGCGGAGCCTAACGAGATGGTGCGATATGGAGTTATTGATCACCTCTGTCAGACCGAGGCTGGAATTCACAGAGGCTTATCCTCCATTCATTATGCCAATCATTAAGATGTGTCACCCTGCCTTAGACCCTCACCACTTGGACGGAAACTGATGATGGTAGTGACAGACACTCTGAATACTGATCTGCTTTTGTGTTTTGCTCTAAAAATTAACACATTCTGCACAAAAAACGCTCAGAAGCAGTGACAAAGACAGTGGTCTATTTATGGTGCATGTATTTTCAGAACTAAAATGGGCTACAGACCATGAAACAGCTGTGTCTTGACCTGCTAGAGACATTAGTGTCTGTGTGTGTCTATGCGCCTGTATCTTTGTTTGCATAGTACAGTGTATGCATTTGTCGCCCCGTCACACAGTAATTATAAAATGCACCTGATCCACTTCCCTATCTAAGAAAAAAAAAAAAAAAAAATGCACTCCACCACAAACACCCTCTCACTCTGTTAGTTTAGAGGGGACTGAGAGTGAAGGAAACATTTCATCTGGTTTTCATCAGTTCCTCTTAAAGCTACCTACTCCACTGTGTTTCTACAGTTCTCTCACTGCAGTGAAAAGAGGGATCAGAGTCAGGGAGGAGACCGTGATTAGCGTCTCGGTCCAAGTGATTAGAACATTCTGCGTTGATTAACAATCAGTTGATTTGCCCTTTTACTGCAGAACAGACACTCTCCTCCTCTGCAACATCAAAGACAAGGCATCCTCAGACAATGCACCAGTGTTTTTTTTTTTTTTTTTTACCGTATCATGGCACATATGCACACATGCACACAAACACAAATACAGCTGCAACTCTGCTTTGAAGTGAGGGGAATGTTCAAACTGAATGTATTCTACTGAACTTTGAACACCTGCATGAACAGTGCTCATATTGCACGATGCGGTCACCTCTAGCATACCACCCCGGCTGTCTTCTTAGCTTGCTGTACATAATTTACATATTGTCTGAACCATTTCTCCTAGACATCTTTGCTGCCGGCACTTGTACTGATCCTGTAGGTATACATGGAAACCCACAGAGAGACAGTCAGAGAGTAGCACGAGTGATCTGCCAAGACAGCTTCGCGTTCTGGGACAATCATCAAAATTGCGCGCGGAAAATGGGGAATTAATTAGGCCCTCCAACAACGCGCACGCACGCACGCACGCACGTATGCACGCACGCATACATATATATATATATATATATATATATATATATTCACTGGAAAATCGATAGCAGGCAGCCGCTCTGAGCAGAAACTGCTGTTCGCTCAGAGGCTGATTTCACTGGTGTGTTGATTTAGTTGAGCTACATCTGTCAAAACAGTGAGACAAAAGGCGGAGACAGAGAGAGACAGACATGCAGAGAGATGGAGAAAGAACAGGGGGAAGTGTTCAAGTTACAGCTGAACACTGGCTGACCAAGCATGTTAGTCCACAGCTGGTGGCTACTGACAGCTTGCTATTCCATTTCAGATGAACCCATCAATTAACTACAGACTGACGGACTAGGACCGATATTCACAGAGTTTTGTTCCAAAAGGAGCCGTCCACAGTTCACAAAGATTTGCTGTGGGAGAAAAATACATTATTGAATTCTGTTAAAATGATGGTAATTTAGCCAATTTTCTTTGCTTCTGACCCCTTAAAGGCAACCAAAAAACCAATTTTCCCAATCAGCCTCTTTGTATGAGCAATGCTTCAACATGAGTACACTCATTTCTGCAAAAGTTAGAAAAGTCCTGATTATTTCATATGCAAGGGTTTGGAGGAGGTTAGGGGTTGAGGGACCCGAAAAACTTTTCAGAGAGTAAAGAGAGCAAGAGTTTGCATTAGCACAACCGCTAACGCTCCTTTAGCCACTGCCAGTTACAAGCTAACAAACAACATAAAAAAATAAAAGATGCTAACTATACGCTTATTGCTCTGATACGTCTGCTGGTCCCCAATTTACGTGCACAACAGATGCTCAAATGCGTGACCGACTTTTCTCTACGCTAACCATCTTGATACACAGTCAACCTAGCGCAAGCATTAGTGGCGGGTAGGGCACAAGGCCAGATCCAGAATTTCTCAATGAGGAAGTAAGTGTAGATGAGCCTCCACCCTCTTTTCATAGTTTTTTATTTTTTGTTTTTAAAAACATTAATCATAGCAGAGTATTTATACACACTTTAAGTACATACTCAAATGTGTCTGGAGGGGAACTTTAATGGTTTTTTCTCCCTAACTCTGACTGTTGTTGCACATTAAATAATGCATATTTACTTTAAATAATAAATACTTTACATTGAAATGAGCTTTAATACAAAACAATGTCTACTTGCAACCCCTTGTCACAGGGTGCATGTGTATGAGTTGTGAGTAGTTCATTCATTTTTCTGACATTTTCATTTAAAGAATAGAGGCCAGAGGAGGTAAACGTGGATTTGTGGAATCTTTGTACTCATTTTAGATGCATCACTCAGCCCTTAGATTGATACCAGTGCTTTTTATAATACTATATGTTCCTTTGTAGTGTTTTTTTTTTCTTTTTTAACCTAAATGTGTTCTGATGAGGTTCTTCTACCTCACCTCAAGTGTCTCATCAGCTAATAAATGTGACCTATCTGCTGCTCCTGCTGATATGGAAAAACTATTAACACTGACCTGCAGTATGTGTGAACTGGTTTAAGTAGCCTACTTATTCATTCTATCCTTGTAATCAGAGTAATGATAGGACAATTGCAAATCAGAGCTTAACACATCATTGTCCGCAAAAGGTAAGGTCACATCACCGTGTGTGCAACTGTGTGTCTTGATGTCTTCATGGACATCAGTGTGGGTTTACAAAAGACATATCTCCTCCCAGGAATCACCTCCTCTACCCTAACCATCCTCCTCCACCTTTCACCTGCTTCCTCTCCTGCTGTCATTACTTCCCCTCGCTCATCCCTCACCCTCTGATCCATTTCTAAATGTTTTAATCTCTATTCCTCTTTGCGTCCATGATTTTTATTTTTATTTTTTTTATTCTCAAGGTCATCTTTCCCTCTCAGCTTGATCTGCTTCCCAAACCCCTGAACAATCTTCCTTCAATTCCGCCTTCGCCTGTCCCCTTGCCTCTCCCACATCGTCTCCCGCTCCCTTCATCTCTCTGGTTTCCTCTGCCTTCATTCACCTTAAGCTGCAGTTAATGATGAATGAGATGAACCCTCCCTTGGGCTCAGACCTCGGTGGCTCTGTGGGGTAGCGCTCAGCTGCCCACTGGACGTTCAGGCCTAATTCCTTATTCATGGGCTGCATCAACACCAGTCCTTCCAGTTCTCTGCGACTCTGGAGACCCATCACTCTCATGACACCCTGTTTTCAAAGTTATTTTTTTCCCCTTCTAGCAATTTCTCCCCAATTTTTTCTTTGTTCTCAAAGCAGCTTATAGAATTTTTTCTTCCTTCACCACATGATCCTACTCGATGAGTGAGCTATTTTTGCTGAGTTTATCCCCGCATATATTTTCCCATCACAGCCTATTTTAAGACAGTGATACCTTTCCTTCCAACTTCTTGATGGGCTCTAGTTGAGAAGGCAGTTCCCACTGAATGTCTGATTTCAGGTTCAGCAATCTGCCCAGAAATATTAGCATTCCTACAATATAGTAAAGAGGAAGTAGACAAAGAAAGCTAAATGCCTGCATATAGAGTTCTGTTCAGCCGTAAGTATAGAAGTATAATCCATATTCATTCATATGGTTTTGCATTTTAAATATAGTCACCACATTTGAATGTATTCCCCCCTGAGTAAAACTATTAAGTGTTAAAATCCTTCCCAATCTGAGGGATTATTTAGGAATATGAATTTGTAGTGAACTCTTTTTTTTTTTTTTTTTTTTTTTTTTTTTTATATAAGAGAGAGCTTATAGATATCATTATCCTGACTACTCTCGTGGCATATGAAGTCTTCCATCCCTGCACCATTCCCAGGAAAATGACACAACAATCACAGAGCAATCACTTCCAGCAGCTCTTTCAGTGGAGGCGCGTGAGGTAATCCGAGCAGAGTAGGTGTGAGTGTCGGTGGTTCAACTGAAAATAGGAGGATTCACTGGAAATCCTGCGAGTGGCTGCTATCAGGGACACAGTGCCCTCCTTTCAGCAAGTGAGCCAACAAGTCTAATCTGCAGCATGAAAATGAGCAGAGCAAATGTGTGAGAGGCAGAACAGAGGGAGCTTTTGTGCCTATGTTCCTACGGTTTTACTGTTTATGCATCTGTGTCCGTCTTTGCACAGGCTCATAATTAATACACTCTACGTTGACTTTAATGTTATTGCATGTGGGTCAGGTCCCGAGCTTTTCCAGTGGCGTCACGACTCCAGTGTAAAGCAGCGGCCTGCCAGACCCAGCTACCAAACACTTAGTAAGTCAGTAATCATCCACACTCATCCGAATGCATACGAACACAACGTTGAAATTGATTGCATCATGCTACGGCATGCTGCGCGAGAGAGAGAGAACATCCGTGCGCTCATGTGGTCTTTTACTTATAAAGGCGTGACAAATGTGGCTCGTTGGGTTCAGCGACAGAGGAGGAGTAAAAGAGGGAACAGAGGGAGAGAGGGGAAAGAGGAGGGAGGAGGGAGGTTGCTGCGTTGCTCCCTTCAAAGCCGTGAGCCACATTGATCACTCCATTCTCGTTCTCACATGAATATTGAGCATTAGTCACGGTTCATGAACAAAGAGGCCGAATGCTCTGGAATTATGCTTTAAGAGACTTGTGGATGTCATCAAAGTACAGAGCAAAAACTCTGCTGGCAACTTGAGACACGACTTTGCAATAGAATTATTACTCTTAAGATCACACTGATCATTGTGATTGCAATAATGTAATAATAGTGCAACATTTTCATATTCATAATTCATACTTTGTGAAGCATCAAAAGACTATTCAGTATCTGACAAAACATAGTAATATTGGTCTGTTGGCCAGTCCTCCACTTTTGTTCCAGACTGAAACGCCTCATTAACACGAAATTCTGTCTCCAGAGAATAAATCCCACTGACTTTTCCTCTAGCACCACCTTGGGGTACACATTTTTTGGTTTTGGTAAAATGTCTCAACAACTATTGTAGACTGCCATGAAACTTGCCACAGATACCCACGTTCCCAGACAATGTGTCCTACTGACTGTGCTGATCCATCGACTTCTCCTACTGCTGCGGAGTGTCATCAGGTCAAAAAAAAAAAAAAAAGGTCTAAGTTCCCATACTGTACACTTTCCCTGGGTTTTATTTGAAGTTTTGATATCCATAAGAAGATATATTTGTGGATTGAAGTTCCAAAACCTATCTCAATATCATTTCAAGAACAGGGCGTTTTGTGTTGGTCTCCGAGCCTCTCTTGTGATTGGCTTTTAACTTTTATTTCTTCCAGGGGAGCACGTACCTACTTTAAAGGGTGCTCTGCTGCTCCTGGTATCCCCCTATTTCAAACTGCAGTTGAACAATTCAAGAGCATACAACTCATAAAGACTCTCATAAAGAGTTTTTCTACATGTTTGACCTCATCACCATCTTCCACTTCTTTTAAGCCTCTACCTCTTTAGCACTGGCTATCTATGCTAGGCGAAGGCCATCATTTATTGAAGACTGCCATATTCGAAGTCCAATACATACATGATGTATGACTCTTATCATAAAGAACAGTGCAGGTTAGTTTCTCCCACAGAGATCTAAGGGCTGCTGTGTTTCTTCTGCCTGGCAGGCAGCTCAAATATCTCGTCCGAGCCAGGCAGCAGAAATCTCTCTCTTAACAATATTTACATCTTTAGACACAAAGCTACGCCCACAGTTACAGCTTGCTTGACCCGTAGATCATTCCTGTATGTTTAATTAATCTCTGCTGTCACATGAATGTTTTATAAAGGCGTCTGGCTATAGAGTTTTTCTTTTCAAACCTACTCGCACACTCTTCAGTAGCCTTTCGTTGTATATATACAAGAATGAATGTTGATCACAAGCTGTTTCAGTGGGTGTGTTCTTAGATTATCAGCTCATTGCCTTTAAGTATGAAATTAATAGCAGAATCATTGTGTATATTTCCCTAAGGACAGAGAGATTTAATTAGATATTCAATCTAAATGGCTAACCAAAATGAAATATTCATGACTTAACACAGAAATTCCTTTAGTGTCCCTTGGCGATGTTCTGTTTCATATCAAGTGAACTCTTATTGATAAAGAAAATATCACACATTTACATTTGCCTGTGCTGCCAGGAATTTTCCCAGTCATTTCAGAGACATATTGGGTTTAAGCACGATCTCCGATCATATCCATTACAGAATACCAAATATGACACATTTTCTTCAGTGCCACATCAGGAACTGTCTCATCATAAGTTCTGTTTGCATCAAGCCTATGGAGGTTAAGTGACTTAAAAGGTACATTAAAGGAATAGTTTGATATTTTGTGAAAAAAAAAACTTATTTCATTTCTTGCCCAGAGTCAAACAAGAAAATCGATACCACTATCTAGTATAGTCTACAGCCAGGATCTTAGCTTAGCATAAAGACTGGACATCACTAGCTTTAGAAGTGCTGGACAGAGCAACATGAACATCCCATCGGAGTCGTATTTTTGGCCAGCCAACAAATCCCATTGCGATTTCACATTTTAACCCAAGTAAAAATGGGATGGAAGAAGTTGAGTCCACAAACTTTTAGTTCAGTAAAACATGAGGAGCAGAATATATCATTAGGACACTTTCAATCCCCTGGCACTCCATAATACAGCTTAAAATATGTTATTCATAAAATGCTCATGTAGTGTATGCTTTACAGGAATAGAGAATGTCATGACTGTGCCAAGCAGAGAGCAGATGCACTGCAGTGGAGTTGCTCTGCAGTAGCATTAATGGAAAGGAAAGCTCTGTTCTGTCCTAGCCTGTCAAGTCTCAAGGTGAGAGACATGTTTTTCCATCTGACTGGACCTGTACCTCTTGGGTTGGTGTCAATTTCACTGGTCCATAGAGTGAAGTGGTTGATCACGTAGAGATTGCATTCCACCCCTGGAGATTTCAACATTATCATGGCTGTACACTGAGGAGGATTGCACCCAGGCCCCCTGGGTTCTTCCAGACTCAGCTCACTGTGTTCAGACTTTTTAGTGTCCGTAACCCTCCTGAGAGAGCAGCGGCAGGCCAAGTTCTCTTACCTGGCAGGGCCCTGGTCAAAAATTAAACTGTAATAAAGTTTAGTCTGAAGGTCTAAAGGGGAGTAAACTAATCAGAGCCCAGAGGGGACAGAGAAAGGCATTTACTCTCAAAGACATCACGACTTGGTGCTTTATCATCAGAGATAAAACACTGCAAACTGTATAAAGATACACCAATGTAATGAAAGGGATTTAGGAAAGATTAAGGGCTTAAAACTTCAGTGTTTCCCAAAAGTGTGACCATTCAAATTAGGTCAATGGTATTTTAAGGATTATAATAAGATGACAGTAGGTTTAGACTTGAGAATTTAAAGTATACAAGTGTTAATTCCCTCTCAGGGTTTAGATGTCTGACTTAACCAATGCCGTCCTTTCCCAGTTTCCCAGCTGAATTTTCGACAGATTACTCATTCAGTGCGCTCACTTCGTTCTCTCCGCGGTTTCATGTGTTCATCGTGACTGTTGGAGTTGAATAAGGACAAGGGAACATGAGAAGGAATCCCAGCACAGGCAAGAGAAATCTGACACACAAATACTGATAGGAGACGGAAAAGTGTCTGGCGTCACTAACTGCTTGTCTGTCTCCCAACTTGGACATTTTTTTTGAAAGAAAATAAGAAATAAAAATGCTTTTAATAGTTGCTCAAAAACTATGACATTTCAACCACAAACAGCCTAAATACAAAAAAATCCCCATGTAAGCATCCTTTTCTCCCACTAAAAATCCACACAAAATTAAACAATCTTGTGCAAAAATCAGCTGAATATGAACACTACCAGAGATGCTCATGGTGACATCCAACAACTTGAGAGCTACTGAAAGCCTCACAGAGCTGCACACTGGGCTGTCGACTCTCAGTGGGATCAGCGGTACTAACAACACTGTAACAGCTACATGAGACAGGCATATAACTGTAAAAACTGTTGTAAAATGACAGTATGATAAATTATATTTATGGAATACTTATTCATTCCCAAAACTGATAAAAAATGCTGAATGTACTGAGTGATGTGACGATGCTATGGTTAAGGTTTGGCTAGGTTTAGGCGCAAAAAGGACTTGTTTAGGTAGCACTATGGTTTGAGTACAGGGCAGTAGAGGGCTTTATGATCAACATAAACATAAAGTAGTATAAAATATCAATAAACCTTCACTGAAAGACCAAATAGACCATTTTAATATACTGTATGTGTATGTTTGTATACATGCATTTTATTTGGAAAGCAGCAATAGAAAAATGCCAATATTCTTGAAGTACAAGTATAAAACAGTGCAATACTTTAAGTATACATAAAAACTGTGTACAATTTTATAAAATACATGGAATCGAGAACACCAGTATTTTAGAACACAAATACAACTTATATGGTTTCATGTGGTTGTTTGTTTGGTTCTTTTGCACTTATTTGCAATACAATTAATACTTTATACAACATGTGGTTAAGGAATATGTTGTGCATTGTTGAAATACAGTATATGTATGCGCCTGCAGTAAGACGTCACTATGCATTTAAGTTTATCATCTTATGACCCTTATTATCGTAATCAGTACATCTTTGCCAAAATGTAGGAAGAGACCTTTGTTGAGACACACACATGCTCGCGTGCACACGCGCACACACACACACACGTTTGACCTTTCACAATACAGTGCATCGCTTCAGGTCCTGGACAGCACTGCATTTACGTCACACTCTATAGCACCAAGAACCTCTACCCTGGTGCCTTGTCCCATTGTGAAGCTCTCAGGAGAGAAAAAACACACACACACGCGCGCATCTCACGTGTGCGCGCGCACACACATCTGCACATCCTAGCCTTCAGAAAGACATCTGGAGCAAGAACATCAGAGTGATGCCAGTGCAGACTGAAAACCTAGGGGCTGTCACATGCACATTCAAAGCCATGTGCACACACCACAAAATGCACGCACACACACACACACACACACACTGCTATATTTGTGGTGATCGTTCATTGACATAATGCATTTGCTAGCCCTAAAACCCTGACCTTAACCATCACAACTGAATACCTAACCCCTAAAACCTAAAAAAACTGTCTTGACCCTCAAACAGCCATTTAAACTTGTGGGGTCCAGCATTTTGGTATAGTATAGCAGGCTTCTGGTTTTTGGACCACACAAATATAGTAAAAGCCCACATGCTGACAGACACATGCACACACACACACACACACACACACACACAGATTCATTTTCATATTCACACCCACAACAATGTTTGTAATCTATTCTGCAGACAGCTCGAGATGAGGTCAAACAGTTGTGATAATCAAACAGTGTTTTTGGAGAAGAGCTGAAGATGAAGTGAGTGTCCACTGAGACCCATGAGGTCAAATTTAAGTGTATGAGATTGTGAGGAAAAGGTTACATGCTGTTGATGACTTGCATAAACAGCATACATAAATAGAAATTTCTTCAAAGCCAAGCTCCACTCACTCTGTATGGCATCCCATTACAAATTCAGAAGGCTTCTCGGTTTTAACTGGACCAGGGCCAGTCACTTGTCTGTTTTACTAAACCACAACATAAATAAGTAGATGATTGCAATTATACAGTATAATTATACAATACGGGTGTTGTGCATGTTATTTACTCATAATCATTCAATAATCCATAGGAAATTACAGCATAATGCTCAAATGTCAACTTCAATCAGCTTCATACCAACAGCAAATAAACAAATTTCATAACAGGCCTACACATACAGTAAATGACACAACAACAGCTAAACAATATAGCAATGTGTAATATAAATGAACTCTAGTCATTGGAATAATTCATCTGAGTTAATTAAACTTGATTCCCCTCAGTATTCTTTGTAAAACTAATTAAATGTGGAGGTAACTGACATTTTCCAAGTCTGTCAAGAGATCCAGCTAGATAAAGTGGCAATTAGAGTGACAAGCCAGAGCCAAACAGCTTTTGAAGTTGAGCTCAGCTTTACCATTGACAGAGGCTTTAATGATAAAATGCTATGTGCTTACTAACTAGCCTCCTGCGTCGTGTTTCAAAGTCCCCAGCCTTGCTTTTTAAAGTTGCTGTAAGTGAAGTCTCCCTGCATGCGGATACATCACTTTGGTCATTAGAGCACATCAGCAGTATTGTGCCACATCACGCAGTGCTGCTCCTTTAATCTGCGGATCCATATTGTGAGGGATCCTTTGTGTTTATGTTGAATGGCAGACCATTGTTTGTTACTAATATCCTAACATTTCACATAGCCAGGTCCAGTGGAGCTTTACGACTTTGTCGCTCTCATTTTCTTATCATGGAATTGCACTAATATAGAGTGATGTCCTTCGCTTGTCTCTTTCCTTTCTCTTGCTCTGAATGCCTGAACCTTTCAGCCAGATAAGACTTGAATTATCATGGCGGGATTCAAGATGTCCAGACTTTTTGTCTCCTCATTATGTCCCAGTAAAAGAAAAGAAAACAAAAAAAAACATGCTTTTTAAAATCTGCTTCAAAACAAAGAAAAAATGTGTTCCTTGCAGAAATTAGTGAATAAATAAATAAATAGAATTAATATTAAATTACAAGAAAGAAACAACTGGATAATATTTAATGTGACCTCTGATTGACAGTGGCTCTGCTTCCAAAAAAATAAAAGGTTGCACCTACAAAAAAATCTTCAAAGAAGAACAAGAGTAACACATTACAACTCTACTTCTATGTTCCCAGGCAAATGAATAAATAAAACACTTATTAACAGCATTGGAGTCACCAGGAGGTGGTTAGGGTGGATGGTGGGCGTACGGATCGCACCCCAGAGAGCGGGGTTTGCATCCAGAGTCCTGCCTGTGGTTAGGTTTAGAGCACTTTGGTTAAGACTAAGGAAATATCGAATTTTTATTCAATGTAGATAAACACATCTCTGAAGCTACTGTGAACTTTTTTTTTTTTTTTTTTTTTTTTTTTTTTAATGAAACCAGACCACAATCTTTTCATAACCTTAACTAAGTGCTGCCACTGTTTTCACATTACCATAAAAAAGTTTAATAATGTTTTAGTCACCAATGGATATTATTCTGCATATTTTGGCAGAAAACAAATACCTTATCTCTGAACATTTTACCAATGCATATAGTATCAAATTATTTTCAGCTTACCAGGAATATACAGTAAATGTACATTTAAACTTACTCATTTTGCAGATGCTTTTATCCAAAGCTACTTGCAAGTGAGGAACATAATGAAAGCTTCAATGCAGCAGGAGACCTTGGTGTAAGTAATAAGTACTATTATTATCAGTGTTATTCAAAACCTATCAAAAAATTTCAGTAGCAGTTTAGCTGTATATAAATGTAATTTCTATGAGACCAGGATACTACGTCCCAGCTTAACTCAAAGCAAGTGGCATTGATTCTCAATTGACAAATGCCTGAGAGAGAACTGTGAAATACGTTTAAGCAGCTGCTCCAAAATGGTGTCAGGACCCTCCAGCATGTTGTAACAGGGGGAAACACAGCCATCATTCAGACACAGATAGGTGATGCAAAAGGGCCTCCACAAAGAACTCATGAGATGAAATGGAAGTAATGAATAATTTTGCGGGGGAGAGCAGGGCACTCAGCGGGTTCTGTCTGTCTGGTCGTGTCTACTTCACAGTGACTGGGGTGGAGGCCGCAGGTTGTCGTTGTATTGTGGAAGTTGAGGTCAGCCAAAGTCGCCACCCAAGCCTCATTTTCAGTGCAGAGGAGCACTACGGGGGGGGGGGGGGGGGGGGGGGGGGGGGGGGGCTGCAGTTGTCCACCAGGTTGTGGATGCCTAAAGGAGCGTGATCAGAGTCAGCATGTGGCATTCAAAGCATGGCTGATGCAGATCCTTTTCAGATGGCCAAGCCAGGACAGGAGAAAGCAATGCTGTTGTTGCCTGCTGCTGAATAACACTGGCTGCTGTTCTGTCTCATTAAGATCAAATAGGCTCATCCTGAATAGTTGAACACTGATACACAAATACTGATACACAAAGAAAAGCTACTGTTACGCAACTTATGCAAAAAACACGCTCTACATTTGTTATTCCTGAGGCCTGATTGTGTTTAGTCGGGTGTGAATTGCTGAAGACAATCTTATGGGGAATGCGTTTCCTTTTAATCAACTATATGCTGAAAATCAAACGAGAATCGAGGAGCAAGAACCATCTCCAGATTACTTCAGCTGGGATCACAACACCTGATTCACTTTGAAGGGCAAATATCTTATCCCTCAGCCAGCAAGGCCCCATGATGCACTCTGCGTGTGTGCGATGTGATTCTTCAGCTCAGAAAAAGGAATCCTGAAAGCCAGAGATGTGGATGTTGCTGGGGGTCCAGATGAGCCAGTGCAGCTTTGATTAAGGACTCTTGAATCTTACTCTCGGGACTCACCTCTTCAAAGGTGTTTCAGAGAGAAATACTCAGATGAGGAGCTACTTGGAAGAAAAATCTGCCCATTTAATTATGTGGCTGATAATGAGATGGACTTAAAAAAAAAAAAAAAAAAAAAAAAAAAAAAACAACAACTCTTAGTCACTCAACCTGAGGAAATATCAAATTTGTGATGATCCTGTACTATTGGGTTCTCGGTTGAGCCTTCCCGCAAACAATTCCCAACACCTGTAAACTTGTAGCAGTCCTGATTACAATTATCAGCCATCTTTGGGAAGGCCTGAGTGACAACGTTATCCCCCAGACACCGATCTGTTTCCAGTTTTTACATTTTTCACTTTGATGTAAACACCAGGAGGGAGGCAGCACGGTAATGCTGACCATTGCCCACGGGGCCCTCCCGCATTCAGGCCACTGATGCCATCTGGGTGTGATTGTGAGGCGTAGTGGAGAGCGTTCCTCCTCTTTCCTGGAGCATGAGGGTCAGTTTGCGGACAAAACACAGGTCTTCCATTACACTGAGTTCGCGCTGGTGTCGCCTGCGGTTGAATATAAGGGAAGTGGGAGTCTTATCTGTCAAAATACAGTCTGTCCCAGGCCTCATAACGCTCAGCTGGCCCAATACTGTCAGCCATGAGAGAAGAACTGACCCAAAAAAAAAAACAAAAGAAAAATTTGTGGGGAACAGATCTGAGATAGGGAAAATGACATGGAGAAAATGGCCTATGATTCTGTTTTTCTTTGAAGAAAGAGATTGCAAGGAAAGGGACTATGAGACAAAATGAAAGTTTCACAAGAAGGAAACTCAGTCCAGCCTAATGGCTTATCAGTCCATAAAAACCCTGGCTTGTTGAAGGGCTACTTTGATTTTCGGAGGAATATATATATATTTTTTTAGCAAAAGTCAGACAACTCATAGATGTCTATTTTTCATTTCTGAGCCTGCTGTAAATATTGTGTTGAACAGTGAACTTATACTGTATGTATGTTTTAAAATAACGTGGAACCACTATTTCAGAAACAGACTTACAAATCGCAGTGTTTGTATTCTTAAGAGGTGGCAGCACACCATGGCTGTGTGCATTTGTAAACAACAGACACAGATTGAAATCTTGTTGTTCCAACCATAAATACAGGTTCAGAATAAGAAATGCTCAAAATATACCCTAAACTGTATCTGCTCTATCAGAATCTCAGTCATGTTATTTACCACTTCAACCGGTATAAGATGATATCTGTCATGCAGTCAAGCAGAAGCCTATTAAGGCCATGAGTCAGCTTTAACTGATCCAATCTGTTCTTTTATAAACAAGTAAAAAGGTTAATTTAATCGGGTCCAATTAAATAAAATAATTTAATTTAAAATGGCGAATGTAAAACTTTGTGTACTGTCCTCATCATATACAGTGGATTAATATAGACACATATACAGTACGTCCCTGATGAGAATGTTTATGTAACCACGTCGGCCTACTCACAACCTCTTTAAGTCCTAACTTCAACATGTACTGTGCTCTACAGTAGCAGCGTAGAGATGCAGGCTGAGGATACAGGTGAAGTACAAACTGAAACTGTGGCAGTGATGCGTTACCCACAGGGTGAACCCTGTGACCCTGCTTGCTCACTCAGGCCCTGATATTTTGGGTCAAAAATAATATGGAGAAACATTTGAGCACTAACGAATACAATAACAGTTGAGTGTTCTCCGCAGAGCCAGCCTCATGCCACGTGTGTGTGTTCCTGCGTACATGTGCGAGTGTGTATATTTTTGCTCAAGTGGATGTGGGTTGCCAGCTACTGTTCATCTGGTAGGTGGTGCCATGCTTCAAAGGTTTAGTGGCAGCCAGTCATTCGGGTTAAAGGGCTCAATACGCTCATAAGTGATTATCTGAAACCTTTTCATCTTTTTTGATAAAGAATGGTTCAGACGAACTTGTACTTCACTTTTACCTGTGTACACTAAGAATAGTCAAGAATAGAGATACAGAACAGTATTAGGCTTATTAAGCTTCTGTTGGTCCAAAAAGACTTATCATGATAACCATTTACTAGATTGGCTATACACTGACTATCAAAGCACGTTGCACTCTGAAAGTCTGAATTCTATTAGTTTCAACAAGTCCTCCAACATAAACAACCATATAGGTTGGTTTTTTCAACCCTCTGATACATCCCATAGGAGTGTCTCCTGAATTAGCGCCCCTACAGCGGCATGCGTACCTGACCTCGGTTGTCATGGTTACCATAATAAACATTCGACTGTACCAAGAGTGGCGTACCCAATATTGCCTTGGTTACTATAATAACGGTCATAGCCTGGTTAGGTTTAGGCACAAAAACTACTTGGTTAAGGTTAGTTAAAGATCATGATTTGGGTTAAATTATGTACTTTCTCAACATCAGACAATCTTTGTTGTCATGGTTACAATGATAACAATGAACGGTCATGGATAATAGAAACAATATAAACTACTGGTTTCACATGGGAATCGAATACTGATCTCCTGTGTCATATGTGTCCTATGTTTAGTTGACTCATCCATCCAAACCCAACCACCTCCTAATATGGACTTTGTCGCTCTTTACACTACGTCACCGCACTTTTCCCTTTGCTCCTGTCATAATTACTACGAGCACTAGATGTCGCCTAACCCCGAAACCTAACTATGGGTCGTAATAAGCTGCTGCACAAACAAACTTTGGGCTCGTTTTTCACAGGAAGAAAGTCTCATTTGTTTTGTATTGTTGTATATAATCATGGATTCTACACACAGAAGACTTTACTAATAAGTGTGCATGTCTGTTTAAATGTGTGTGTTTTGCACACATTTGAGACTGAAATAGTAACATGATTAATTCCAGGAAAAAACATACAGAAATTAACTGAATTGTCAAGTCTCAGCCCTAAAGCATGAGTCATCTTTTTTTTCCCCTGAAGCCTGATGCTCTCTAAGACAGTGTATTGGCAGTTTGAAGCCAGGCCCCGCAGAAACACACAAACCAGAGGAGGATGAGAAACCTCTCAACGAGACCACAAAACTGTTCATTAATGCAGTTCCTGATCTCATTGTGTGACCAGTGGCCACCCACTGTTTGTCTCGCTGAAATGTTTTCTGAAGTTGTTTCAGCCCTTGTGAGAAAACTGTCTTTGTCCAAAGCCTTTTACATGACTTTGTACTACGTGTACAGTGTCCGCACGTGTAACACGAAGCAAAGCTGAGAATCAAGCATAGCTGACTGATCTAGCGCTCAATCAGGGATTTACTTCTCTTTTTCCATCTCATCAATCCTCCCATGCCTCTGTTGCACCACGCTTTTATCCCTTCTCCTCATCCCACTCCAGCAGAATAAATCAGAATAGAGGGATAGGTATAGTCACCCAAATAGTCAAAAAGCTCATGTGGTTTTGCACTGGCAAATTAGTCTGGATCTGTTACAATAGCCACACAGTGACATTGGTCTGACCTTCTAAGAGAGAGAGAGGGAAAAACAGTTCTACTGGTGAAGACACTTTCGTCAGTGTCAGGACTACACATCCATGCTGTCATACACATGGGATTCTGTTACCCTTGTCGCACAGAATTAGATATGCACCACAACACAGCTGATTATCATAACACATAACTCTGATTATTAATATATGGCATATGGGGCATAATTATATATCATATCAGAGCTGGCCATGTTTTTTGCCCTATCTGGTCTTTCTCTACAGAGTTGATAATTAGCCTTATCTACCATATTCGCAGCTCTTTGTCAATGAGTACGGGGCAAAGGAAAAAGCAGGGTAGAGATTACACATAATGCATGCTAATGTAACTCAGTTTTCATTATAAATTCACTACAAATTGTGTGTGTGTGTGTGTGTGTGTGTGGGTGTGTGTGTGTGTGGGGGGTCCTGCTCTGTTTTGATAGCTGCACCAGTGGTCCCCAGTCACAGCTAAAACTGGGGACAGACGTGACAACAAGCTGAAACCTACAAAGAATTGAGTACACATAATAAGCCATTTCCAACAACATGCACCGATTATTTTTAGTCTTATCAGCCAGAGAGAAGCACATATTGAGTAAATACGGAGACAACACACAAGGCAATAGGTAGCCTATGATTATAGTCGCGTTGCTAGGCAACCATCAAACTCCAGCGAGAACAGAAATTCTTGTTGTGTGTGTTGAACCAAAACAGAAAAGGAGATTCATCAATAAGAATGTGCTTTGACTGTGCTGCAATCTCCACAAAAAAAGGGAATGAAATCAAAGAGAAAAGAAAAATGCTAAATTTGGTAGATAGTGCAAGTGGATGGATAGATGAAGGCAACACAGACAGTAAACAACACTGACAGAGCTAGAGGTGAGTGAACTTGATCAGAGCGAGGCGAGTTTTGGGTGAGCTGTGAGCTGCTCCGCACTAGAACTTGATGAAGTGAATTTTGAAAGAATGGCTCCTCTCACTCAAAACACATCAAACTAGTTTCCTTTTTTGACCAGTGGAAAGGATGGCAGTGTTGGTCGGCCCACGACTTTGATCCACGTATTGGCTGGATTGCCAAGATTTTTGGTACACACACACTCACACTCGCCTCATTAATTGTAATGACTTTGGTGATCCCCCGACCTTTTATCTAGCCCCATCATCAAGTCAAAGTTTATTTATGACTAAATACCTGCAAAACTAATGATATCCCCATCTGTCTCAGCTCCACTCTGTGTGTCGTGATAATTAGAAAATGTTAATTAGCAAATGATATGAGTGACTCAATTCCACCAAATGACACTGAACTAAGATGGTGATGATGGTTACCATTGTACTTGCTTACTGTAAGCATAGCATTGGCATTGTGAGCATGTTAGCATTAGCATTTAGCTCAAACCACTACTATGCCTAAATCCAGCCTAACAGACCTACTAGCATAGCTGTAGACCTTATCTCACACAAAATGTGAGTGCAGATTCCATTCATTAATATCAACTATGTTTAAAATATTTGCAGTGCAAATGACAGGCAGAGACTAAATCAGAAGACAAGTGATAAAAACCACAGCCCTGACTGTCAAATTCACCGGCCCCAGACTGGAAGGGAACTTGATTTGACCAGTCCTGATACCCAAATCATACTTTTAAAGTGGCTCATCAATCTTAAAATGTGTGTCCCTGTCCTAGTTGGATCTGAGCAGCTCTGCACTATAACTCACAGCAAGTCATGATGTCCATTAAAAAATTGTAGTGAGTAAAAAAATTAAAAAAAAACAGACAACACTAGCAATAAAGTGGGTGGGGGCTGGATAAATTTACCTTCCTTGAAAAGTCACCTGTGTTACTGTATGAGAATGTTTAAAACAACACACTGTATATGTTTCTGTTCAGTCTTGGTGCAAACTGATATTTAGAGTGCAGCAGGCAGAATGCAGCACTCACAGCAGAATAACAGTGTAGTTTAAAGTTGTAAAGAGAAACCAGCAAGTGTTCCTTCTCTCCCCGAGTTATCCAATCTAACTCTGCTTCCGGCTACTCCATGTTCTTCTTAACGGCACTTGCAACGCTGCTTGTCCCCCTCCATATGCTGCTTTTGATTACTGCAACAACCCATTAAACACACACAAACACCACCACACACACACTGCCACGCCCAAGTCATGCAGCTCACAGCTGTTTTTGTGCACAGTGGATGTGAGCAATGGTCAGGTCAATGATTCTCCTGGTGACTGGACTATCAAGCCATTTTTATCCATTCTATTTCTGGACCCCGTCACTCAAGAGAATACACTGATTAGTTTTCACCTTCAAAAACTAATCAAATTCAGTCAGTTAAAAATATTACAAGTATGTCTCAAGTGTCTCTCTGAAACGTGTTAGTGAGTGATTCACTGTGCAAACATGTGCTGTTGTCATCATCATCATCATCGCCTTTGTCGTCACCATAATTCTCACCATCATTATCACCTCTCCGAGATTCATGATGTCATTGTCTATTCATCTTTATATGTACTCTACTAGTACTCCTCTGATTGAGATTTACAGTATGAGCAGGGAAGCAATGATTGTGACTCCATTTCAGAGATTGACGGCTATTACATGTTACTCTACCTATCTACACATTCACTGCACCATATCAGCCCATATAAATGAATGGGCCCACTTCCAATCTGCACTAAGTACCTCTACTCCTACCACTGCAGCAGGAGTGGTTTACTTCCTCAATAAATAAGACGAGTTAATGCAGCAGGTAAACACAAGTTACATGCTCATGAGATCAGCGCAAAGTGTTTAGAGAAGTGGCTTAAAATGAATATAGCATTAAACAGTACGTCATAGGCAACTAAAGAAGCCTCATGTCCACTGTGCAGCCCATGGCAATCTCACTCCCCTCTGAGTCCAGATCAACTGGGAGCTGCAGTGCCTTAATATAATAAAAGAGTAAAAGAATAATGGGTCATCATTTACTGAATTAGCATCTGCGACATGATGCAATAAACAGTGGAATAAAGTATTATGTTTCCAAAAGAGTCCATTACTAAAGGGAGTGACAAAAGTGTTCACATTTCCTCTCATTAAGGTTTTACACAGCAATGAATTTTCTGCTTGTATCATTAATGAGATCCATTGTCTATAAACAATAACTAAGCAAATAAGATTCTTATGTATGATTAATCTGATTAAATTTTACATGTCTTTAGTCATTAGCGTGTGTTTGCACAGCATGCACCAAGACATGCCAAAATAATCAGGCATTCCCTGCCAGTGTTTATGTAAGCATGCCAGCATGTGGCTGTTACTTCTCTGCTGCACTGAGAACATCAGGCTAAGACTGTTTGAACTTAGTATTTCTCACATCTATTGCACCGCCTCAGATTTCACTCCCTGTGATGACAACTTATTCAAGGGTGGCTTTGTTTGATGCGACGCAGTCTGATCAGTGTTGTCAATTCCCATGAGCATTGCTTTGAGCGTCTCAGTGCTACGCATGGGTCTCAAGGGGTAATGGAGCAGCTGGAAATGCACAGCCTGCTGGGCTCTCTCCGTCTCGAGGGACGAGCTCCATTGAAACATTTTAACTTCTCCCCAAAGCTGTGAGTGGCTGTTGCTACTGAATATGAGCCCAACTGTCATGAGAGTGACTTGACTGGTTTGCTCCCAGCTCCTGCTCACCTTCAACACCTCAGCTATCATATGGAGCGGAGGCCTATGTGCCAATAACACTTTTGGATGAGCGAGACTATTGGCAGGGGGGAGATCAGGGATCTGGTGACCAACATCATTGACATAATATGTTTTTCTTTTAAAAGTAGTTTTTTTCTGGCTTTTTATGTCTTTATTATAGTGACAGGTAAGTTGGGGAGAGAGAGAAAGGGGGTGACATGCAGCAAAGGACCGCGGGTCAGATTCGAAACCGGGCCGCTGCGGTCAGGACTAAGCCTTAATGGTATGCGCTCTACCAGGTGAGCTGCTGAGGCGACCCAGAGAAAAACACTTTTTTTTCCCCCCATGAAAGTCCTCTTTTTCAGCAGCCATGCTTTCCATTTTGCCTTGCAAGGCTAGCTGGTCAGGGAGCAGGAGATATATTCTGCTTGGCTCCACAGTCAGCAAAGGAAACTGACAACCTGGGGCTGTTTGGCAAGCTTCTGTCCCAGCTTGTGATAGGCAAAACCTCTGGTAAATTTGACATGCTTGAATTTTGCATCTCACAGCTAAACTCATCAAGGCTGCTGTGTCCATTGCAGGTTGCTTCCTGTCCACTGTCTAAATGTGGCAAATAGAGAAGAGAATCCCTGCTCCTCCTCATGGCATGATTAAAGCCTCCACCTCCCTTGACACTCAACAGTTCTGCCGCCACCTACTAATGGCGTTCTTCACGCCTTTATGTTTCTCCTTGTTGCAGCAGGAAGGGAAAAGACAACACTTGTCCCTGAGCAAAAGAAGGTTGTTCTGGGTCTATATTCAGACACAGGTGGCTGGTTAACTGCCTCTGTTGGTGTGGACAGTTCACAAGATAAACAAGTTTAGGTGCCGAGTGCAGCAGCTCCCAGAATCATCACGGACCATTTTAAGTGGAATACGCAGGGAGAAGATCTGTACAGTGTTTGTGTGTGTGTGTGTCACATTCTAAACTCTGTCCATCTGTCGATCTGTTGGACATGTCTGGGCATATTACACTTGTGTTTTAACACTGGAGACTGTGGGACTGAGTGTTCACTGGTTTAGTCATGCCTGTGAAACTGGGCACAGGCCCAACATGAGCTTAGCTTCCTATCCACTACATCTTAAGCCCGACAGACCCGGTACAGGGTCAGAAAAGTGCAAAACATAATTACCTGTAAAAAGTTGATAGAACACTGTGGTGGTCTCTTTTTTTAATGCTCCTAAAAGACGAGGCTCTAACGCTACCAAAACAACAGGCCAAGTCTATTTAGTCCAAAGAATATTTGTTTGGCAATGAACAGATTTCTGTTTCAAAATAAGATCCCTATCAACAGTAAACAGATAGTCGGAATGAAAGCAACAGTACATGTAATCCGCTCACTTCATCCGACCATGCTGGGTGTCTTATGAAACTAGAGAAGCTACTCTTTCCATTGATAGAAAGCATAGCGCAGGTTGAGCTGACCAGCTCAGGTCAGCCGCAAAACAAACACAGGGCCAAACTTCTCACTTTACAGTCCATGTGTCAAAGTTTGGGTTTATGGCTAAATATTCCATCAAATCCCAAAGCGGTTCTAATCAAAAGCAACGAATATTGTTTCCTTACCCTTTCGTGGTCATTTTGAGTCGATCCATACAATTTTCCAGTAAAATTGGCGGAGATGGGGCCTGGACAGCAAAGACTGAGCCCCGAGCCTGAATTTCATACAGTATTTTGTTGCCATCTAGTGCGCGTTTAACCTGCCGTTTAAAAACAGCGCATTATCGTTTTCTACTTCTCGCGAGGTTTCGAACGGTACGTCACACTTCACTTGATACCTCGCGATACTACACCCGTGCGTAAACACATGCTCACACCAGATTTGGATTTTACGTGTGACGCACGGCCGATTCAACTTTTATTGTATTTTGAACTTTGCTTATAGTATATTTTATGTTTATTTTTCACTTTAACAATGTCTACAATGTAGAAGCAACATAATATAGCAATTAAGATGACCTGGAAGAGATTCAGAGGCAAAGTAGAGACAAAATTATACAATATAGTTGTTTTGTACACACAATCGTTGTGCACAATGGTAGAATCCGATGATGCACAGTGCAAATTAAATGGCCAAGGGTTGCATTGTGTGCACACAACCTCCATTAGTGGAAATCATTAGTATTTTGTAGCCAGATTTCCTTTCAGGAGGTAAAAAAAAAAACCCTTAGGCACACTTTGGTTTGTGGTCTTTCTACCTAAATTGGTACAGTTGTAGCCATGAAGTCGCTGAATGAGATGAGTGGCATCCCAGTGCATGGGGTCATTGTTATCATGGTGTTATCCACTGTCTAATTTTAAAATGAATTCCAGGCAAAAAATTTCCTTTGGTTTATCACAATTTACTCAGCTATAGTAACAGTCACAATGTTACTGACACATGGAATAAATCTTTTTGAGGTTTTAGCTTTGCAAAGTGACCAAGCTCTTGCATAGGACCCCCTCGCCCCCCCCCCCTCCGTTGTCCCCGTCCCCCCCCCCCTTGCCCCCTGCCGCCCCCTCCGGCCTCCCCCCCCCCCCCCCCCAGGCATCCCTAGGGCTCAAGAGGTTAAAGGATGAGTGAGGCATGACCCCGTATGGCTTGTTTGTGGGCATGGTGGCGGGTAATCAGATATAAGTTGTCAGCATGATCATATTGCAGCAGGTCAGCGGACTCCAATCCCAAAGAGAACAGAGAAATGAATACGACTGTTACGTATGGTAAATGTTGGGTAGAGCCCTCTAATGAGTAACTACGCTGCCCCTGAATTCTCTGAGGACATGTTGATGGTAACAAGTCATATGGTTGAGCTGGCTCATCCTAATTGCCTCAGTAAATGTTTGCAAAACTGCACGGAGGCAACTAATTGAGTTTTTACACTAACAAGTTAGATTTTTGATCTAATGGAAAAGACTATACAGCTCCTCCTGTGACAACAGAATATTTTTTATTGTTATCTGTAGAGTTAAAATGCAAAGCTATGTAACAATGTGAAGCGTGTGTTGAAATATTCTGTATAGCCAACAAAGACAATGGTTTTAAGTAAGATAATAATACCTTAACACTGTCATTTTCTTGATAGTTCAGTCTCATTATTTGCTACAATGACTAGTTAAACAGTGAAAGTGATAATCCTTCATTTATCACTACCTTGGCAAATATATTGCAGTGGGAGCAATATGTCAGGGATATTATTGTGGCCAAATGTGCAGTTTACATTCTGCATTCAATTCTTTGGTATGATTAAGTCACAGAACAAATCTTTCTCCCATCATCTATCATCTTTTAGTTTAATAATTTAGCATGGTCAAATTAGAATGTATGTATCGGCCGTGAATTAAACATGAGCAGTAATTCCAGCAGGAAATGGACCCTGATTTGCCAAGGTATGTAGTGACATCCAAATGTACGACTAAATGACTCACCAAAGCAGATTTGAGAAATAGCTGTAAAAACACATGAAATATGCATGGTCGAAGGGATATTATTAGATCACAGATGTTCTTTTCAGTCTACACAAAGGTAACCCACAGTAACCATCAGAGAACCAGCACTCACACCAACCTTACTCAGTCAGTGTTAGTTAGAAACCTGCCAGAGGAGAAGCTACAGAGATGTGAACACTGAAGGGATGTGAAGGAGCGTCTCTAAAAATTATTTATGGTTCTTTCAACTTGTACGTTTTGATCCAACAATGCCCTGACAGATTTATTCAGGTATAAATTCTCAGATTTTCGGGAGGCAGGAGCAAATGTTGAAAGTTAATCTGCAGTAGCCTTTTGGTAGTGATGAGAGAGCAGCTTTAAACACACTGCAGTGTGGAAGGTTTTATCGCAGCATGAAAGCTCCCCTCGTTTTGAACCATCATGCTAATTGTAAGCTTTGGACCAAAATAAAGTGAAGCAGGCAGTTTCACCCACAGGATATGATGCAGTCTTCCTGACAATCTGTTCCAAATCTACTCTTTTAAATCCTCTACTCCCCTCTCCTAAGCCTAGCCTAAGCCCCAGTATTAACCAGAAACCAAACACTGTATATGTGTAGATTACTCTTCACCCTATCTAAAATATCACCTGAAGCACAGCAGACTTTTTGATGCATTCAAATCTCTTGGTTTTGAGCTGGGTCAACATTGAGAGATGCCCCCCCCCCCCATTAGAAGTGAAGGAAATAAATCAGGAGCTGGAGTATCGATTGTGCTGTGTGTTCTTTCGTAGACTAAATGAGCAGTCTTTATCTCAGCAAGTGGATACAACTGAATTATGTCAGATGCTACTGAACAGCTTATTTCTGTTTCCTGGCTTTTTCCTTTGAAAAACCTACCAGCATGGATAAGAGAGAGAAAATGCGATTTCTGGTTGCACAACATACATAGATTGTTCGTTTGGCATGTCTTATCATTGTCATTCTTGTAAAATCATCTGTGAATAAAAGCCTAGTAACGATGGCCAATGAAGCTAACACCAAATGCAATCACTCGAACTGAATAAACACACCAGCAGAGGCTGCAAATGACTACCAACACATGTTGAACCTGAGGCCGAATGTAGGAAAAACAACACTCTGTAACACACAGTAATGAATGGCGACCTTGCTCTGTGCCACCCATCGTCAGCAATGTCTAAAATCGCTTGAGTGAAGCACCGCTAACGAGTCTGCTTTCAAGCAGGTCAGGACCAGACAGGAAACAAATTCGCATGGTTGTGTATAATGACTGGATAAGAGCAAAAACCAAACTGAAAAACCCACTCAGCCAGAAGCTATCCACTATGATGGTGCTTTAGTAAAAAAAGAAAAAAAAAAAAAGTAGTACAGTGCATGTGTGTGTCAGAGGGTTACACTGTAAGATGAAGGGGTTTAGTGGAGTGTGATAGACCCTCGTCCAAGCTGTCAGAAGAAGGGAAGGAAGCAGCAGAGGGACCTGTGGTGGTCAGCTCAGGTCATATAAGACAGGATTCCCTCAGCTGTATCACTCCTCAGCGTATATCTTAACCACACTTCAGTACCTTTTTATGTTGTGTACTGTATCTACTCTCTCTATGAAATGAAACATCCTTTGTGGATTTATCGTGTGGGATATGTACTAGGGCAGCAACGTAGCAGCCTCCATATAAGTCTAAATAAGTTCAAGTTACCCTCTTATCAGGTTGATGATACTCATTGTGCAGTAGATTTTTAATCGATTACCTCTCCAAGTCAGAAAAAGTTATGTTTGAGTTTGTAGATATTTTTTGAGGTCCTGGTTTCTCCCTACAGTCTGAGTAAATGTAAGGACGGTAAGCAACAAGCCAGACAAGCCAATATCTCAAGGCCACGGCCTTAAATAAAAGATAAATCCCAGAGGCATATCCAACTTTTAAATTTAAAATCATTATTTCAGCCAGCCAGCTGATATTGAATAGATTTGTTATAGCAGTATGTAAAAACAGAGTAGTTTATATTTCATACTCAGTCTCTGGCCTTGTCACTCCATGCAAGCTCAGCACAGAAGAAAATGAGGAGTGATGATAATAAACCTTCCCACAAGGGGACTACAACAAGAACTTACAGGTGGATGCTTTTAAAAGGTAAAATGTGCTATTGTGCTAAATAGGGCTAAATTTGTAAACAAGCAGTGCAGCAGCAGAGCAAATGAGTAGATTGATAGAATGAACAAATAGATTGCCTTATTGCTGAAGATTTGTTGAATGTACAGATCGTAATGTCAAGCTCAGTCAGCTAACTTCTGGAATATCATATGATGTGGAATATGAACAGTCTCAGCAGCAGGGAGTGGGGAGTGACAGTGATAACTTCAACCCTCGAGGAACATAGACTCTGAAGCCACAGGTTGCTCAACAAGTCCTCCATCCTACATGCTGTATTGGGGAAGCTACTTCTAAAGAAAAGCTTTGAAAGCTACCAATTACTTCACACTGGAAGAAGCTGAACTACAGCAAAACTACAGGAGGTAGAAAAGTGAACTGAAGCTCTTTAATTGTAAAAAAAAAAAAAAAAAAGGAAAAAAGAAAGCGTCAAATTGACAAAGTACATGTGATAAGAAATTTAAACAAAATATTATACAAAAAAGTATAAAGTTATAACATAAACTAAAGAAATAAAAATCTCAATATTCAATGGTAAAGTTCAAGGAATGTCAGCTTTGGTTTTGTAGAACCGCTCAATGGTGTTTCTTGATTCAGAATTTTTCAGTTTATCCATGATGACATCGCTGTGTGAGTAATGAGCAGCGCCACCACCCTTCGCTTTTGCAGATGCACCAAACAAATGTCCTGTACAGTAGAGAAGCAAAGGTTTAATTTAAAAAAAAAAAAATCATATTCATTCTAGTTTCACTGGTTAACTAGTTGAACCAGGAAGTTACTGCAAAATGAACTTAAACTACACGTTTAATTTCATGTGGTTCACTACTCCCCAACACTGCCTACATGAACATTCAGGTTGTTTGTCCTTATCCTCTGACAGGACCTGTAGGAGTGTTTGCGGAATTTGTGCACTGACTGGCAGCAAGAGCTATGCCACTGATAAACTGTTTTTAAAAACTCCCTGTTCAAAAATAGCGTACTAATCCTTTAATGATGTGACAGTGGTAAAGGTTTGTTTTAGGCACAATAACAACTTGGTTAGGTTTGGGGAAAGATCATGGTTTGGGTTAAAATAAGCACTTTGTTTGGTTTGGGGACCTTTGCCGTCATGGTTACGATAAGGAACATAATGTTAAGGTTATAGAATGATTATGGTCATGGTTAAAAGAAACGCCGTTTCATAGTGGTCTACTGTGCTAAGTCCTACAATTTGCTGACCCATTCGTCCACCCCACCCTCCTCCCTGCGCAGACCTTTTAACATCACCTGTCGTCCTAATTACTACAGCCACCGGAGGGCTTTGTCACTTTAATGTAAAGATATGTTATTTTGGGGTATTTGCTTAAACAACTGATACTGCCGCATGCAACAGCTACATGTTGCTTAACAACAAAAGGTAACTACAGGTTGCTTGCACAGACGACCTACAGGGGTCATTTTTTTTATATGAGGACAGTCTCAGCGGATGCTACAGTGAAGGTGGGGCTTTTAAAATGCTATATGAACAGCAGTGGCAGCAGCAGTAGCAGGAAGTGACACAGCATTTCTTTTTGGTGAGTAGTGTGGTGGCAAGCTTGCAGAAAAAGGAGACTGTCCTCCCCAGAAATAAAACAAAAAAACAAAACAAAAAAAAACAACAGCATCAGCCATTTCAGCAAATTCCCCCAAAACATCATATATTTCAATTCAAATGACAAACCCCTCTAGCATAGGAAGCTGTAGGATATATCCTTCTGTCTATGCGGAGCATAAGAGGGCACAGTGCAATGTTGTTGCAGAGCCAAAAATTGAGCTCGAAGTCGACAAAAGGAGGAGGTTTGGGGTGGACAGACGGGGTCAATAAAACATTGGACTTTGATACAGCAGTAAGTGCACTATTGATCTGATTTAGTCAAACTGCAATGGCATCGTTAAATACAATAGGTTAAAAAAAAAAAAGGCAAAATACTAAGTTAAAGTTGTACAGTGAGCATGTACATATTTTACAAATGTCACTTTTTCATGACTTAACATGCTAAGAAGCAAAAATGAGGATATTGGGAGTGGTATCCAATATCACTGCAGTTTGGATGAAAAATCTGTAGCTTAAAGCCTTATGTCTCCGGCAGCCATGACAAATGAATAACTCTAATCATATGTCTCCCAAGTCTGAGACTCATGAATCATTCCACATGAACAGATTAATAGCTCATAAATCTTATGAGGAACATTATATCTCTGCAATTAGAGCCGTCGAGCTGCAGCACAAGCCTCATGGTATATTCAAAATGTTTGGTGAATATTAAAGTGAAAAGACTAGTTAGGAATACAGATCTGAGAGCAAGGGAGAAACTGATTCTCACTGCAGAGATACATCAGGATAGTCAAGAAGGGCTTTGGTAATGACAGAGAAAATACCAGGGGGAAAAATTACAGCACTTGATGTGAATGATGCACTAGTTGTGCAACAGATATGAAAATCTCTATTAGTCCCTTTATGGATGATGGCTGCTGTTTAAGGATGTGGTCATTACATCCCATTCTTCCTGTAGAATACAGCTGTATAAAGGCTCAATCTGACACTGGATGAATTACAACGATGGATGAAAAAGAAAAAAAAACTCTTCAGGCCTCAGCATCTGGGCAGAGATACAGTATAAAACATTAAATAACAGTTATTGCACACGCGCAGGGATCGAGCATTCAACTCTTCCTGACTATCCAACACTTCAACAACCTTTTACCAAGCATTTCTGATTACTACAGCATGTGTTCACAGTGATAAAGCAGGAGATATCCCTTGGGGTGCTGGAAGGAAGTGGTGTATTCAGCGGCATGTAATTATAATCTGGCAATCTGACAATTTGTGAATGATTGTGTCTGGAGCACGAACCATGGACAAGCAAACTACAGTATACCAAATATAATAATATACTCTACCCTCTATATTCATTTCCTTGCTGCAAAGTATGATTCATGATCCAATTCAACAAGCCCTTAATCACTCCTGTGTGTTATTAAGTAAACTTCCCAAATTGTGTCCTGGGGCAGAATTTCTCAAAATGAACCTCTCTGGATCAGGTAATGTGTCAGGTGAGGTTTCAGCTTGTCATCAACAACTTAAGTGTCACTGTCACTTCCTCATTCTCTGCCGCTCCTTCCTTAATGAATACTGTAGCATCCTCCAGTTCCCCAAGAGGAGAGTTATTCAGAACCCTCTGCTTTTGCCCAGGCTATTTGTAAAATGATGATCACAGACAGCGAGCAAAATAGATCCAGTCTGCAAAATATAACAACCTGCACTTCATTTATTCTGAATGAAAATTGTTCATATTGGGTGCGTGAGTTGCCTGACTGAGCCCTGCTTTTATTTTATTATGACATCAAAATTCACAGGTTCGTGCTGTTTCATTGATCATCTCTGTAACAGTGACTGCGTTTGTGGAGTGAAAGAATGATTCTCTTACATATTTCTACCTGGTATGGTAATAGCACTTTAATTTACCAGATAATAATTTAATGTGTCCTCTTCTAATTCCCCATTGTAACCATGACATTACAGATTAAAAGATTAACCAAACAGTATTAACACACATTTCTGACACCAGTAAGCAGCCGTCAATGTTCATCTAACCAATGACCAAATGTTCTGCTCAGTAAATGAAGACTATTTGATGCTGATGATGATTAGCATCACCTGTGTCTTATGTGTGGCATATCCAACTTGTCATCATGGTTACATGCCATAGCAAATGGGAAACAAACAGGTCTCCTGTGTTAAAGTCCAATGTTTTGTTGACCTTGCCTCCTCATTAATTAGTCATTATTACAACGGCTGTAGTCACTTAAATGTAAACAGAGCGATTCTGTTGTTTTTCTGGGAGGACATTCTCGGCATACCTGCAACATTGGCAGATATCTTAGTTGATCGTAGGTCTTGGCAGACTCATCGTGCCAAGGCTAAACAACACAAAGCAAAGTATTGGAGGTGACATGACCCAACGTCACCCATCGAGGCTTCACTGAAGATAAGAAAATGATTTTCTTTTGGTTATCACTCCTGAAAGTCATATACATATCCTCCAGGCCAACATCAGTCATCTGTTTCTCATTTCTCAACCTGAATAACACACTCTACACACTACTCTACTCTAAACACTATGTGTTTTTGTGCGAGCGTGAGTGTGGCCATGTCTCTGCATGTGTGGCAGCCCATACATGCGCATACAAGTCCAAATGGAAATCTAATAAAACGGGGTGACTTTTTTTTTTTTATCAGACCTCTTTTGTTATGTGTGTCCTCGTCTCACTGTAAGTGTGTAGGTATAAGAGAGGTGAAATTGAATTTGCCCTCCTTCACTCTCCTATTTATTGTGTTAGGCCAAAGCGTGTGCAGAACACCCACACTGAATAACAAATAAATGTAATCAACTTCACGTGTGTATCTGTAGAACACAGTAAAATGGAAAAGATGCCCCCGTATGTGCATGCTGTCACATAATGTAGCTGTATTGCTTTTTGTGGCGCAGTGGTTACAGTGCAGGGTTAGACTATTGTTAGTGTGAATACTGATCCCACTGTGTTTCATCTCCATCCACGCCTACAACCACACAATCCCTTTTTGAGGCCTACTCTTAAAAATGTATGTGTCCTACATGCTGCGTGATGTGGATACTCCCGAGATTCTTCCTGCAACATTTGAAGCCACAGATATCATAAAATATTTGCTTTACTCGTTGTCTTTTGTATGATGTTTCAAAACACTGGGCAAAGAGAAAATGCAATTCATTTCCTGTAAACAGCTGAAATAGATACCTTCTGCTGTATACTCTCCGTACCCATACTCTATTTTGCCTCTGATAATCACCTGGCACTGGGGATGAAGATGAAGTGAGACACTGTCATTCACTGCCAAAAGCAGTGGCTGCAAAACAGAGCACTGACCAGCATTGAAGGGCCATACCATCCTCATGAATATTCATAGGGTTTTGGAACATGTCCCAGCATTCAGAGCACAACAGAGTGGAGCACTGTGACAGATATCAATCTGCCTGCTGGGCTCCCTTCACGGAAACCAAGATAGTTTTTTATAGCCACATAAAATCTGCTAATGAAATCTATTTCATTGGAGCATAAACAACTCGCAATGTGGTTGTCCATCAAAACAGTCTCCAAGGACTCTGATTTAAACCGTGGGGAAATTAAATCATGATCCACATCGCATCAACTGCAGGCACCTCCTTCTGAGTATGTCATTGTGTTGTTTAACAATCATTATATAATATTTAAATACACAATGTTTTTGATTGAATGTGGAATTAGGGTCATGGAAGAAATTAAGCCCGCACTAGCATAGATGTGCACATCCATGACTAACACACACACACACACACACACACACACACACACACACACACACACACACACACACACACACACACACACAAACACGCAGAGAGAGAGGCAGTGAGAAAGGCTGAGTGTTGAATCCCAGAATGAAATATGACGACCCATGTAGAGAGGGGAAGAGAGGAAGCAGGAGTAACTGAGAACTGTCACACCATTAATTTTTGTCCTGCGTTTGAGTGAAAGGTGTGTGTGTGTGTGTGTGTGTGTGTGTGTATCTGTGTGTGCGTGTTTGCATACCCGTTAAACAGTGGACCTCCCCGTCATCACACACTCATCAGCAGTGGATCTGTGACTGAAAGGGGACATTTTGGCGGTCCACTGCTGGATCATGTCCTCTGATGAGTTTATTTTCATTCTGGCCAAGACAGAAACCTGCAGGTGTTTGAGTGCGAAGAGTTTCATTCTCAGCACTGCCTCTGCAGCCTGGAGCAGGGATTTTAATGACTCACTCACACACACGCAGTTTTTTCACACTCCTCCATAGTGTGAATGGCTTGCAGCCCCGGGCAGACTGTTAAACTGCAAGGAGCGCTATTTAACTTATTAAACACGGAAACAAACAGTATTTTTTGTTATTATTTTGTAAAATAAATAATTAAATATTCAACTTAAATAGATGTTCTAACTAGTTTGAAGTTTCACAATGTAGTGAAATCAAGAAGGCAGGGGGAATTAACATGACGCGCCAGATGGTTTGGTACACAGAACCATCTGGGAAGGTTTTGTTAGAAACTGTTTGTAAAAGGGCAGCCGCTTTAGGAAAAAAAAAAAAAAACTTGGCAGGTGATTGGATGAACCATCTGTCTATCACAAGCTAACTTCAACCAACCAATCATATTCTGCATCCTTCCACTTGGCCATCTTTTACGATCTTTTGGTCCCATCTTTTCCTCTGGCCGGCACCCAAAGGAAAGATCTCTAATAAAGATAATGAAACATTCCTTAACTAAATAGCTGAATGTTTTGGAAGCCTGTTTGGAAGTTCTGAGGTTTGATTTTTATGAGGCAAGTCCAGCACCCAGTAAAGACTCAAAGTCTCTAAGTAGTGCAGCTCAAAAATGTCTGACCTAATGGCTCAGGATGTCAGAGGACTGTTTTAAAACTTTGAGGTTGCAGGTTCAAGCTTCAGTTAACTTAATGTATTTTGAAGTCTGACTTCTGAAGGACAGACAAAAAAAAAAAAAAAAAACCATCACCAAATGGCTCAAGGAGTTATTGATTTTTAAGGTCAAAAGTACAATCATTGTGATGCTCAAGTCGAATGTCCACAGTCAAAAGCTCCAAGAAAGGAAGTTCAAGTGCATCTAGTCAAGTAGCTCATGGTGCTCGTTCCAACACCTAAAGTAAAAACTCAAAACCTCTCACAAATATTGGCTGGTCACATGTCTTTTTAGAACTGGCTGCTGGTGTTAGAAGAGTGATTGGAAGTTTTTAAAGGTAGTGCGTTTGATCATTATTAGGCTCACTAAATTTAGAAGTCCAGCAAGTGTCTGAAAAAATGCCTCAGGGTGCTAGAAGCCTGCTGTGGTTTTGAGGTTGTGGGTTCAATCCTTGGTGAATTCTGAAGCCAGTATGAATTTGAAGATGAAAGACTTTAGGACTCTAAGAAATGGACCGCAAGGTTCTTTGACCAAACAGTTCTGTGTTAAAAGACTGATTGGAATCTGCGGACGTGGTTATGATACTTATCAGTATATTTTGAAGTCCAACACCCAAAGTGAAGAGTAAAAAGCAATCAGGAAGAAGGACGGTGCCAGGGGTGCAGCATCTGATTCAAATTCTGCCCATTTTTGGTACAATTAACCCCCTAATTCACTGCATACATTATATATAGTTATGAATTACATACTTCAAAATAGCTGTGCCTTTTGGCCACAGTGCTAATAGAGTGTAACACTACATTAGCAATATTAGTATTTTATACAGATATTGTGTCAATATAGTGAATTTCAAATATTTGTCAAAGCAAGATGTTTTCATGTGAAAAAACATATAGTTAAATGATCACTGCAGGCTTCGGAGGTTGCCTCTTTAATAGGTAGACAATGGCCAGGGTTGTAAGTCCCCTCTTGACTTAAAAGAAAATTTCAAAATCAGTTTTAAAGTCATACTATGATAAAAGACTTAATATAGATAGTATCTTCACAATAAGCCCACAAAATTATAAAAACATTATATATAAAAATAAAAAAAAAATGAATTGAGGGACTTTTCTCTGATCTTGGCTTTTTTTTTATTGAAAAATGTCTTTGGGCCTAAAACAATTATTTTAATGAAACCAGCCGAGAAATTTAGACAAAAACTCACTCTTTGGCTAAAGTGCTAATGACTCATGTCTGTAACAAGAGGCACCAACCAGACACCGTTGTGAAAAAGGTTCGGGACCACTGGTTTAATCTTTAACAATGCAGTGTATTTTATAGGTTTACCATAAAGTTTTGTTTTCTTTTGTTTTCTTTTTGCATAAACTCCTCCTGAGATGATATTGATGATTCTACCACTGACCACAAACTGTCTGTATCTCCCTTCACTTTATATAACTATAGTGTGTTTGTGTGTGTGTGTGTGCGTGCGTGCGTGCGTGCGTGCGTACGTGCGTGCGTGCGTGCGTGTGTGTGTGTGTGTGTGTGTGAGTGTGTGTATCCTGTCTTTACTTACAGTTCCACATTCAGTCTGCCCAATATGGCAGGAGAGCAACAATTGCCCTTGCATTCACCAAACATCACTGTTACATGAGTAAGAAATGAAGCTTTATGAGTAAATCTCCAGACGTCCTCAATATCAGCTGGAGGAATCCCCATTGACAAAAGGCCAACACTGGCAGCTTGCACTAATTGCTTGGACAGCACATGTGGTCAGATATGAGGTCCAAAGCAGCCGTCATACTTTTGGGCTGAACTGCGACAATGGGGCCATGCATGTTGCGCCATTGCTTGACTGGCTGAGTGTTGGAGTGTTGGCACAAACAGTTTTTATTATGTCATCAGTGGGGCGTTTACAGGCAGTGTTACCAACTTAGCACCTATGTTGTTAGATTTACCAACTTTTCAGATCTCTTTAGCGGCGTTTTTTTGGAGAAACTTTAGCTACTTTCTGTGGAAGAGTCACCACTATTGCCCTGCAAGCGCAAGGTCTTGCTTTCCCTCCGCAGGTACACCTCTCTATGCATCTCACTGAATCGACCACATGGCAGCTGACAAAGACATGAATTATTCGTTTTACAAGTAAATACAGCCGAAACCCCAGCACAGTCTTTGTCTTTAACTTATGTGTATGGTGATTCAGTCAGACGATGTCATGGTTATACAATCAGGATTTTAGTAGGGCAGAACAGCAGCTTGGAAATGGCTTGGAAGTGACAGCTGGTTAACATTAATGGGCTGCTTTTCAGTCACTATTACTTACTTGTTCCGTTGACTGATAATCAAAACAGAAAAGCATATATGAGCACAGCTTTATTGGGAATTTGGCTGTATTAAAATACTGTACATATTAGCACAGAGAGTAAGAAAAACAGACTGACCCTGGGCAGAATATGCAAATATGACCCAGTGATGTCATAAATTTGATAATTAGCGTATTATGTCATCTAGCAACATTTAGTGACTTTTCCAGCAAGCTTTAGCTACTTACCTTTGAAAGTATTTGTTTATGCAGTTTTCAACTGCGTCCTATATTTCACACATTGACCATCCACGGTCCAGCCATATACTATAGTCTTGTTTTGCAATAATCTATGTTAAATCATTGACCATTAGCTTGATTGCATGTTTGTGTATGTGCTGTGTATGTGTATGTGCTAATTTTGCCTCCACTGACCATACCACAGACCACATTCAATTGTCAGGGGTGAGCTTTGCTCCTTTGAGGCAGTGGTGTGGTTTATCATGAGCTGGGAAGTGCCACTTCAGTGAGCCACAAAATATGTCTGTGGAACGGCACCAGCGTATGTGTGACAGGGGAGACGTTCAGTTGACGTGTGTTATGTGAATGGTTTTGAGACTGAAATAGCAGCAAAAAGCTGCAGGGCAGGCACTTTCGTCTGAGGGTCATTCACATCACAGCCCATGCCCGTGATGCTCAACAGCATCGACCCACAGGCCTGGGAAATGTTTTCAGACACAAAATGGCCATTTGATATCTGAAACAAGTACAGTGGATCTGAAGCAAAACTAGTTCTGGAAGTACTTTGGGAAATACACTACTCTATGTGTCACCAGTTAGCTTTAAAAATGATTCATGTTTGCTGAAACCCACGTGTCTGAATATGAAAACGCTGGAAACAATATAAAACACGGTTCCCAAAGCAGATTCTGAAGTGAATAAAGCATCATTTAAAATTAATGAAATAGGGGAAAAATGGTCTTGGTCAATAAAAGCAAGTAACAGCCTTTGGGTTGATTTACAGCTTGAGAGGGGTGGTGCAGAACAACAGTAAGTTTTTCATCATGCTACTAGAGCCCAAGTCAACCAGCACAGTAGTAAGCAAGCTTTATCAAATATTAAAGTACGTCAGGTTTAATTTTCCAATGTCAGTGTAGCGGAAATTCAGCCATGACAATACACACTGAGGTGATAAAACAGCTGCAGGCTTCTGGGTAATATGAGTTAGAGGCACAGTTTCAAAAGTTAGTTAGGACAAAGGAGTGGGTGCGTCTGCACATGCCAATGTGCACTCATGTGTGTCGCACATGTGTGTGTGTGTGCGTGTGTGTGTGTGTTTATAATGTACTGTATATATCATATGTGAGCAGCAATAAGAGACGTGCCGGGGGTGAGTACATGGCCGACAGTTCTCATTAACCAGGAGACTGTGTGAGATGAGATGTACTGAGACATGTGATGGATTGAAATGACAAATGTCTCTCTGTAGGTCTAGGCAGCTACACCCCCGCAGACAGATGAGGCAGGGAATGGCGAGATGCATCTCACATGCCTCTGACACAAATGACAGCCTTTTTGTCCAACAGCTCAGTTATACCTGAGTATGTGGGTGAAACCTGTCGACATACTACAACTATACCCCTGTAGTATAATAGATGATATCAGTGGTGTTGAGAAACACAACACAAAAATATGTGTTTGACATATTTCATTCCCATCTACAGGTGTTTGTGTTGATTCTCACTCTACCTGACGCATTTGCATCATGAAGCTGTTACTGTGATTGCCGCTCTTTTCTCTTAACTCTGAGTTAAAGCAATTACCTGTGTTGCTGCTGAACCAAAGCAATGCCATTTAGCCATGCACTGATGTGTGTATATATAAACATATGAAAAGACCGTATTTTTTTTTTTTGTTTTTTTTTTTTTATTTTCCAGCAGTGTTAATCATAACATTTGTGTGCACTTGCTCACATATCTATATTCAATGACAGGGTGTACTTGTATCCCACTGGTTCCACCGGTGCATCGACTGAGCACACTAATTGCTGGACTGAGCTCACAGCCATCATCATGCCAGACTGCACCTCCCATACGACCAAGCAAGGCTGAAATAATTGTATAGTAGTGTCTGCCTCAGGAGAAATAGAAATAAATCCAGTGACTTGGAAAAAATGTTCTGGACAGGTACAATATGTACATGATACACCTCATCAGGATCGGTATTGGTATTGGTCTCCGAAGGCTGAAATCATCTGCGGTACAACAAAGGTGCAATTGTTCTCCACTTGGTCGTGACTGTGTACACGGTGATGTTTTACCATAAGTCTTGATACTGGTGGTTAAAACATGGCTCAGAGGCACTGTAGCGCTACTAATGCAGTTATTGCCTCTGAAGTGACTCAGCTCTGTCGCAAAAATCTTGTTACAGAATATCAAAGCTTTTGTTAATAGCATATTGTTTCTTACATGCATGCTACAGCTAGCTAAATAGCGATTATAGACACAATTTGCTGCCACCTGCATTGATCATTATTCTAATACTGTTGTGACTGGAGCCATTGCTATAGGCACTTCTTCCTGATCATTATCCCATATTAATTAGTTTTCTATTCCCCTCCAATGTCTCAACCTCAGCCTTTCCACTTATCACTGAGAGCAGAGGAGTGAAAGTCCTGTATCCATCAGCAGTGAGATCCAACTACTCAGTGGAGAAATAGTCTCTCTGCTGTTCTGGCATTTATCATTTATTGATGACGGTAATTGTTCCTGGCACCACTGAACAGAGCAGCCCAGACACTGTAGATATTAAATCACTTTATCACCCTGTATGAAGGCTGCGGTTTGCCTGGCATCAGACGTCACGTGACGGTTTGCTTTCTAATGCTTTTCATTGCCATTTACGGAAGAAAGTTTGTCATTCTGAAAGGGAGCTCTTCCAATGTCTTGTTCATAGTGGTGTGTCTGTAAATGACACTTCTTCTCTAATTGGATCTGAGCCAGCCTCTCTGTTGCAGCCGGCACATGAGGTGGAGCTGTACATCTGCTATACGAGGATGAGCAGGATATTAAACGTGTTGGTTCCTCTCCACAGGCAGATGGGAGACGCTCATTGAACCTGCCCTCTCTTTAATTTTGATGCCAGTAAGTGGGTTGAAAATCAACAGTATCACCTGGGCTATGGGTAGCTCAGCTGCTAGCGTTTTCACAATGCAGTTCTACATATGAGATATATTTGGGGGATTTAAACATGTTGTTTCAGAGCAAACATACCGATTATTAGGGTAGAGTGTATTTTTCAAAGTAACTTTAGCTTTGTTAAAAACATGAAGAAAATCTCAACTTTCAACTCAACTCAACTTTATTTATTTAGCACTTTACACAGTCGGCACACTACAGCACAGCACCTCTTTCATCTCAGAGGAAAACAGAGCAAAAGACAGGAAAATGTGTGTGAAGATTCTGAGTCATCCAGATCATGATGCACGAAGGAAATTGAACTGAACTTACTTGAGGTTCTTTAAGCAAGTCCAGTTGCCTTCATGCATCTATAAAAGAAGACAGGAGAGAGCAAAAATAAAGTAAGAAAAAAAAAAGTTAGAGAAATAACAATAAATAAAATCATTTGGTCATACAATGCATAAAGACACAATAAAAACTTACAGACACTTCTGAAAAAATACTAGAACAGGTCAGGTACAGCTAAATTGCCAATGAGTAAAAGTACATTTTAAGTTGCCTCTTGAAACTTGATTTAACTACTTTTTTGCTTATTTCATGTTCATTTAACCTCACAAATGCAGTGACGTTACAGGAGCTATTTGCAAGTTTTGCTATTGCTACATAGCCAATGTTGGTATTAACAGCTGCTTATGTAGCAGTCTAGAAGAATTCAGCATTAAATGTCATTGCTTTAAGGTAAGTAAACAATAGCAATAGCAAAACTTACAGATAGCTCAGTGGATAGCTCAAGCAGTTTGTTTGTTGTTATTAGACTCTGGGTTGATCTGTGTCAGCAGCATAACAGTGAAAAGAGAGGTTAATTATTTGGACAACGAGGCCTAATGAGAGCATATAGATGGAGAAAACAATTGGAACAAGCGTAGAGCCCTGGTGGACATCACAGGAGACGGAGGAGGAGTTGTCAGTTGAGCCAGTGAATCTGTTGGATTAATATGAAGAAGGGGACGTTATCACAGACAGTACAGCCTGTGAGGGGTCACGCCTGGTAAGTGTTATAAAAAAGTTACATTACGAAATGAAGTGCCCCTGGAAAAAAAGGATGTGAATATGAAATAAAACTAAGAAAGAACATTATGAAAATGCTTCAATCAAATAAAAATTAACTCAAAAGTCTGTTACAAAGAAAATAAAAATGTACTTCAATAATCTGAACTCTTAAATTGGCCAATTTTGAGTTCCATTTTTCTATTCTTTTTGCTGGCTGACTTTTATCTCAGCTTTCCACTCTGCATGAGAGCGTTTCCCACATTTGCCTTAAGGGGAATCTAAATAGGCAAATAATGACTGAGGCTCAGTGAAGAATCACTTTATTTGACCACTTTCTCAGCAGTCCACATAGTTTTTCTCTTCATTGTCTTCTCCACATTCAGCTGAACATTTGATGAAAATAAGATGCACACTTGAGATTACTGAGAGCAGAACAAAATTGTTCATTAGGAGAATATTCCTAAATACTTCATCTTATTTTGGCAATATTTGAGAGAACCAGAGACAAAGATTTGATAAAAAGCAGGAAATATGGTCACAACAGAGACTCGTCAGGGCAGAGAAAGGGTAATAAGGGCAAGAGACAGCAGATATAGCATGATAGCTATCACTCACATCATTCTGCCAGTTCTTTTCAGCAACTCAACTCTGAAATCACTTTCTCCCATAAATATTCTCTCTTGATTTTCCAAGGGTCTTTATCTGCTCAAGAAAGCTGAACGGGCAAGTGGGAGGTCCTTTGAGGCTAAAAATTTGCATAAAAATGAAGTGATTTGAATATTAACCATGATGCCCAGAAAAGTGTATCCTGGACCAGTAGCTGGAAGCGCAAAAGGAACTGAGATAAGCCCGGCGACTGAGCCGGGGAGATGGGAAGAGACGAAAAGGAAGTTGAAATGCCAGTGTGATCTGATAAAAACCTGATAAGGAATCAATTAGCTGCACCTAATATCAGCTTTGTTTATCTCAACCATCTATAGATCTACATTAACTTGAGCAGCCTCTGAGTGCATCAGTATTCCAGAGGTGTGCGGGACTGCTGCCAATCAGCTTCACGTGAAGGTACTGTTGATCCCATCAGTTCACAGATACTCCATCCAGAAAGGAGGGAAATATCAGAAATGATAAATGTTTTGGTCTCAGTGTATGATGAAATAAATAAAACACGAAAACAATCTTGTCATGGTCTAACACCAGCATGAAGTTTGATCCTATCCAAGGGAGAATGAGCTTGAGTGAATGAGTAAGGTACTGAATTTAGGGTTTTTTCTCCTTCATTTCGAGAGAAAGTTTGTTCTCAACAGTGCCGAGATGATAAGCAATCCATTAAATCATTTTATACACTATATATGATAATAGTGGTGACAGGGAATAGTAAAACAGTTGGAGCTACAGGAGGAGTAGTTAGTGAAGACAGGAAAAGACATGACATGAAACACAAGACGTTTAATATGAGATATGATTTCTGAAACATTTAGGTGCTGGTTATTGCAAATACTTGTCAGGAGAGCTAGAGCTTTAGATAAACAACACTTTGCCTTTGATCAAATGATTTAAACATTCTGACAAATGCCTTTGTCTTGCCAGTTCATCTTCACTGTCTGCTGCTTCAAAAAAAAAAGAGAGCTGGAGCCCCAGGTCTTAGTGCACACCACTGGCAGAAAATGTTGCTTTTGAAGAAGATGATGGGTCTACATCTCCTTGGCTGCCAGGGACACAATATGACGAGCAATCCCATCTCCGCTGTTACAGAGAATAGCTGGCCTGATTCCCGATCAACGACCGTGCTTTCCTTCAGTAACTGAGATGGACTGTTGGATTCCCAAACACAAGCCTCTGGCATGACGCTTTTGACAGATCAATTACCCCATCTTGCCCATGCCACCTGTGGTAGATAGGTGGGTTGAAAAAAAGAAAACAATGCTGTCTTCTAGGTTGTCGGAAACAGCGGTGAATGGGTCTGAGCTTGTGGTGTTTGCCTGGGCATAAGGTTACACACAATCGAGTCTTTGAGTGGAGGACAGAGGCTGAATAGGGAGGCCAGGATATCATTGGTTCTATCTTCAAGGCTATTGTATCTGTGTCAGCGCGGTGAATGCATGGGGACAGGGGAAGGTATGGAAACATCTGAGACATTATCTCTGAATGACAGCTGATACCACCCTGGGAGAGAACGAGACATTAAATACTGACAAGGTTTTGTGTGTATTGGAGTGGTGATGGAGGAATGTGTGTGTGTGTGTGTGTGTGCGCGTGCATGTGCTAAGGTTTCTTTTATTGAGCTCTAAGTGTGTCTTTGTGTGTAACATCTGCGCTTTTGTAACTTATGCGCATGCCCGTGGATGCAAGGCGATGCGATGATGCCAGACCTGCGGCTTTCCGTCTCTTCCACTCCTTGCCAGGTTTTGGCGAGTTGTTGAATATTTCATGAGTACTGGTGGTGCTGTGTTCTCCGGGGCAGGTGTGGTTTTGGTTCTGTCCTCAGGTAGCCTGAGGATGGCTTGGTAAGATGAAAACATAAGTGCAAGAAAGTTTCCCCAATCAATATTTCAAACACGGCTGAAATAAACCTGTCTGTCATCAAGGCCTCTAAAGGATGTTGAGGAGCAAAGGTTGTAGACAGACCGAGGACGTCCATGCAACAAAAGGCCAGCTGATTGAGTTTACCTGGGAGTGAGGAGATGCCTGAAGTGAACCCAACACATCGATGACGTTCATAAATCCGCTCTAACATATCCTTGGGACATACACTGGGTAGGGCGCGCACACACTGTGACATACAAACACACACAAAACAGAAGAGTGGCGGGTGTGAGCAGATGCTGCCCTCACAAATGACCACTTGTCTATTCTAAGGTTTCAGTTCACGTGGGGATATGTAAGCCCGGAGCGCAACACACACACACACACACACATATATAGCAGATGTGTACACACAAAGGCACACAAACACAAAGAGAGAAAAAAAAAAGAGTGAGAGAGACTCATTTCTGTTTTGACATGGAAGTCTGTGAGTAAGTAAGCCAAATGAAGCTCTACAGTGACTTCAGAGAGGCAATTTCAGACAGAAAATGGGTCGTGGTTAAAGGGAAAAAAAACTGCGCTTAATGGAGGTATCAGCACAAAGCACTGATTAAGATAGATAGATGTCTCTGTAGGGACCTTTGTGAGATGTCCCTCCCTAAACGCGACCTGTGCCGTGTGTAGTGTCCACAGTTCTGCCCAGGAGCCTCGGCCGCTGATAATTACAGTGTATCCCGCCCTGGGTTAGTGTTATTAAAGAAGCACCGGAGACTGATAGAGCTTGCTGTATTTTTAGAGTTCAGGTTGCCCTTTTGTCCTGATGCCAACTGCTCTGGGGACGATGGTCGGGATCGGCAGATGCACGCCAGGGGAACTGTGACACAGAGAAAGAGAGAGCAAAAGTGGAGGATGCTGTTCCAAAAGCAATTGTTACAAGTTCCTTGAACAGAAATTCCCAGCAGGTTTGTCTGATTTTACAACAGCGAAAGAAGAGGTGTATGTCATTGGCCTTACAGTGTCCTATGTGAGTCTAAAGATAAACTGAAAAGTAAAGCCTGGAGTGCTGCGACAGCCGCTGAAATATTACCTATGAAACACAGCTTTTGTGGGAGGACCCTCTGCCAAAAAAAACCAAATTGATCGTCCTACAAAATGAAATAACCCAGAATTTCTAGTAACATCTTAATATATCATCTTGTATTATCTGAATCTGAGATGCTGCAGGCCACAGGTTGTCAGAAGAATATTCATGATGTTTGTGGATATGAGGCGATTCTTCTGGTGACAGACTCGACATATTGGTCCATCAATGCTCCCTTCTGGAGGCAGTAATGACGGACCAGGATAGAATTCATAAATCAGGAGCCAGTAGGGAGGGTGGCTGACATTGATGCATGCAGGGACATTGAAAACACAGCAGAGGGAGAGCAAAAGACAAAGGGACACGCTGAATGACTTCATATGCAGACGACAGTGATGAGTAGTACAGAGAGAGCAATAACTTGTATCACGGTTGAGGGGTATATAACCCGGAGTTTCCTGAATACCAGAAGCTGCAATATATTTGCATAATGTCTACACTGACACACACACACACACACACACACACACACACATACAGTACATACACGTGCACACAACCACAGTTTTCCATGCTTGCACATACAAATACACATTCTCATGCATACGCAACCTTAGCTGCGTTGTGCCTTCAAGGTCACGCCCATAATTAGTCACATTACCATAAAACTGAGGTTGAGCAGCGTTGTTCAGCACATGTCTATCTTACATCCCCAAAGGATCAAAGACAAGGTGGACTACATTATTTTAAAGGGCACCCCTATCCTCACACGCTTTATTAAGTAATATTAAGATTTTATTAAGGCTGTAGCTGTAAAAAAAATACTCACTAAGGCTATATTTGAGGCGGCTGTGGCTCAGGAGGTAGAGCAGGTCGTCCATGGCAGTTTGATTCCTCTTCCTGTCTGCATGTCGTAGTGTCCGTGGGCAAGATACTCAACCCCAAATTCCTCCAATGTAACATTGGTGAGTGAGTGTTGTAGAAAAGCGCTGTATGTCTTGTCTGTGTGTTCACTCGAGCGGTCGATAAGACTATAAGCGCTCTATAAGTGCAGTCCATTTACCATTCATCACTGAGGTTTTATGAGGCAATAAAATCCAATGGTAATTTCTTTTTTCTTTTTTCTTTTTTTTTTTACTATAGGGGGACCTAGACTGACATTTCTGTGTTAGCTCTGTGAGTAAACCTTTGTGGATGCTGGGTTGGCTTCGCTGTCCATTCACTGGTCCATTCACTGTAAAATCGACACAGTGCATCCACCATTGTGTCATGTGTTGGAGAGGACAGATGCACCGGTGTCACACTCCATGAACACCTGCAGCTGTCGCTCGGCAGGTAGGGCAGGACTTCCATTAAACGCAGGGTTGGTGGTTCGTTTTCTGCCCTGTGCTGTTCACATGTCAAGATGACCTTTAGGGATACTGAACTATACTGAACACCAAGTTGCAGGGCAGCGCCTTTTCTTGTGTTTGTGTGTGTGTGTGTGTGTGTGTGTGTGTGTGTGTGTGTGTGTGTGTGTGTGTGTGTGTGTGTGTGTGTGTGTGTGTGTGTGAATGAGTAAATGAGAGGTAAATTCTTCTAAGTGCTTTCTCTGCCATTTCTTTTGTTGCCATGAGAGTCAGGTCCCAACAAGAGATTACATCTACAAAGTATTACAATATGTATCATGTTATATTCATCAGTAACACAGAAGTGCATTACACTGCTGCTCATGGACAAAATGTGTTATATATTTATATGAAAAGTGGATGTGCATTACGCTCTCACTGCTCGCCACTACTTCTGTTCTTTTATCTTTTTCAGATGAGGCTTTTCATAAATAACTGAATTATCAAACAAGAAATTAATTGAGTGCAAAAATGTTAATGAGCAGATGTTTTACTTCTGAAATGTACCAACTTTACATTTCGGTTACATTGCTGCTGGGCCATAACAAAAAAATGTGATTTTCAAAATATGGTTGAAGTGGAAATCGACTCTTTACTGTTGGAGAGATTAGATTTATTTGTTTCAAAAGGCAATACACTGTGAGAGAAACTAATTATATCCTTGCTTTCAGTATTACACAATTCGGTTTATTCTGATAACACAAGATTTTTAGGATTGAACCTTTGGTTCTAGCTTTGACTTTAATCTAACATGCAATAAGTGCATCTTACTTTAAATATGTGGCCCCAATCTCCTCCTATGAATCCTGTGACTGCTAGAGCTGCATTCGTTGCTTTCAGACAAAAGCAATTTAGGCCCGAGTGTCTTGTGGGTGGAAAGGTTTTTAACACACTGGATGGTGAAAGCATCCCATGTGTGCTCCAACAACAACACTGAGGCACAGTCAGAGCAAATGTTGTCTTCCTCTCACGCCTGAATCGCACCGTTCATCCCCAGCAGTGAATGGTGTTGGTGAGCAAGTCTCAGAGGGTAGCAGAAAAGATCAACCCTAACAGATTGGCCCTGGTTCCTCTCACAAACAATTGATTTGCCAGGTAAACAACATTACCATTTTAAATCTGCCCTCAGGGTTGTTAGTGGTTCCTGACTGGATGGCCTGATTGACGCTGCAGTACCAATTTAAATCTCTTTTTTCCTCCATTAAGATCATGGATGAGTTTTTAACAAGGATGCACTCGGGGCAACTGGCTCTGATGGACATCTGTTGTAATGTCCACAGTATTACACTGTAGGCTTATGTGTGCTGATGTTCGCAAATACTTCACTTATTCAGCAACTGTTCAGAGGAGAAAATGAAGACATCCCTGCCTCCGAATATGCAGCAGAAGTGGGAAATCAGGTTATGCTATGCAGAGGCGTTTAACATCTCTCCCCCAGCTTCAAATCACTGTGTCGCCCTCCCACATAAAAAGAGCTGCATAAGATATTCATGCGCGCCAGTAACCTAGATTTTTAAATGTTTTATTTGGCCACTTGTCTCCTGTTGCTGAAAAAGGGGCCTATGGAGGCTCATCGACGACTCCTCTCACTGCTTTGATGTCTGGACTGAGGCTGTGTATGCGTGTGTGCGTATGTGTATGCAAACAGGAAGTGGATGTGCAGATCTTTATTTCTGAGTGCCCTGTAATGATGCCAGCCATGAAAAGCTTTTCTGGAGTGATGCTTATAATGCATCAAAGTAGGGCACTGCTACAGACCTGCCACCTGGCATAACAAGCCCTTGTAAAAAAAAAAAAGGCGTGTGTGTAGGTGTATGTGCCGATGTTCACACTGGCACTGGATATGGCTAGGTAAGCAAAACAGAGCCAATCTACACCACGGCTCCATAGCGTATTGCATTACAAGCGAATTGACACTGGTAAGGATCAAAGTCTACACAAGTGAAGGAATAAGTCATTACTGTCAGTGTCTCAGTTACGGACTGGATGACCAGCCAGAAGTTTACCAGACACTCGCTTGGCACTGGTGTCATCTGAATCCTTGTGTACTAGGAAAGCTCAGAGGAGAGCAGGTGATCAAGTGTACAAAAACAGGCTCTGTCGATTAAGTAAGACGATATGTAACCACTGCCTGTTAACATGCACAAACACATGACATACAGAAACATAAAAACACAAATCAGTGTTCAGTATACAGTATTCTTTATAAATTATGCAATACATCGTTCGTAATCACAAGCTCAGCTGGAACTGAAATGAATAGATGGGTAGAGACAGAGACAAAGACAGTTCAGGATGAGAAAAACTTTACTGTGACAGTACAAACAAGTTGTAAATCTCTTTCTCCCTCTCTCACACGATCTCATTGCGGGCCCTGTCTCGTGTGATGTCTGATTCCTCGGCTGCTTTTATTCACATTCAAATCTAACACAGAGGCATCAGTAGCCTCACAGTATAATGCACTGCTTGTTTACTCCTGCAGCGAAGAGCAAGTCTGGAACTGGGCTACACAGTCTAAAAAAAAATCAGACAGGAACAGAAGAATGTACAATAATACCAGTTTGTGATTATCTAAAGCTGAACACTGCAGTCCGCAATCTGTGAGTAATCACATTGGTTTCTTTCACAGTTCCCATGTGCAATGCTTCGGGGAGAGGAAGGAAAGTGTACATTTTCAAACTTTGTTTTTTCTTGTAAGTTTCACTGTGTAGACATAAAGACTGGAAATTTGTGCTAAACGAGACAATGGACCATATTCACACGGCAACTAGTGGGTGAGAAGCTCAAATTCTGTCACGGAAAGGACAATGTTGTACTGTTGTATACCAGGTTGTAATTCATAAATGTCAGTAATCTGACAAATCGTTGTCATTTCACCGCCTCCTGATCGATCAGCAACTGGAAGGATACCCTGTATGATGGCTCGTTTTTAGGCCGTTGCCCTGACAGTGGTGGTACTGCTATCTTCAACTTCGACTGAAATCTGAACAAAAGTGTCTGCGATATGCCACTTGCTTCCCGACTCTGTCATTTAATATGACGTTGCAACGTGAAACCTATCAGAAACGAGTAGGATAGCTGTAATTCATTTCACAGCAAAAACAATGAGAGGTTAAGTTAACGGTGATGCAGTTTGCTCCGCAGTCATATCACTGTATTATTGACATCGTGACAAACAAATCTGAGTATGCTGAACCCAAGTGCAGAAAACAGACAGAGGCTCACTGAATGGGTTTTAGTTTATTGCAAATAAGTCCAAAAGGTCCAGTAGGTTCAGAGGCAGAGGTGAGTTGATAGTGAAGAAGACCAGGCGGTTGACAGCAGGAGACCAGAGGACGGCAGACCAAGGAACAGCGAGGCGAGTGACAAGGGACCTGAGTCGAGTTATAACAGGTAACAATCACACGACGGGAGCAAAAACGAGTTGCGGTACTGCTGATAGGGTTATATACAGGAAGGCTTGATTGGTAATGACTGGCAGGTGGGTTGAACAGCAGGTGCATGGAAAGACAAAATCAGGGTGGAGTCAACAGAGTGCTGGGAAACCAGGTCTGCCACACACGCTCTGTCACACACACACACACACACACACACACACACACACACACACACACACACACACACACACAAATAGACACAGAAAAACAAGGGAAGGGGAAACAAAAGAGGAGAGGGAAACTAGAGGCACGGGCCGAACCGTGACAGATGCGGGTTGATCATGAAACTATATCACTTTAGTTAATGTTTAACACTTGCACAAGCCAGGAAACTGATTTGTCATCTAACACCAACACTGACATTTATGTTTATGGGAAACTTCAGCTTTGCTCGGATGTAAGATTCAATCCAGTTGCTGTATCGTTTTTTTGTTTATTTTCCGACCATATCGCCATTCTCCCACAGGATTTACTCATAGACATTATAGTAGCTTAAAGAGGATCCTCTGTTGTTGCTCAAAGACCAAGGGAGACGTGCACGATCACTGGTGGCATGATCAGGTGATAGATAGGTAGCAGACGCTACCTAGAGATATAGTTTCAAGTCAGGTGTTTCTGTCGGATGGAGAAAGCACATGAGAAGAGGAGGGCCAGGCACAAGAAGCTGGCAGGTGAGTGCCAGATGCAGAGGTGATGTGTCTCCACATAAAGGGTGGTTGCCAAAGCTTCATGGGGCAAACTCTCCACAGGGCTATTGAGCTGTTATCAGAGGTGTACACTGCAGGAAAATACCATTAAGAACATCACAAAGCTACATGAGAATCTCAAGAAGGCTTTGAATCAAGAGTGTGGGTCCGTAGAAAACAAAATGCCACGGGTCGGGCCCTGGTCAACTGTTGCTAAATTGCCCAGGCAAGATGCAGGATTGCTTAAAGACCCACAGTCACAGATGCTGCATTGCAGAAGCTGTGATGTCATATGCCAGTAAGACAAACAAAAGGTGATGGGTGGTCATGATTGGTCTCTATCTCACTCTGTAATTAGCATATTAATGGCTTTTCTTAACACTGTCTTCAGTTTCAAATGTTCAAATGTCAAAAAAAAAGGTGCCTTGTGGTAGTTGTATTTTATGTGCAAATAGTAGTGTGTCCCATATCAGGACGTGAGAACAGCATTTTGAACATTTGCAGTAGCAACCGTTCTCTGGAAGCGGAGAAAAGTTTTTGAGTATAGCTCTACAAAAATCAATGCAAATGTATTTTGGCACTTCAATGATGAAGTCAGGCTGCAGATTGTCTGCACGATGTGTCTGCTATTAACACTGGAGCTGTGCTGTGGTCTGAGTAGAAGTAAGAAAGTAAAAGGGATAGGAAGGTTCCTAATGTGAAAATCAAATCCGACAAGCCAGTCTGCCAACGCCTGCTGATGGGGCAGACACTATCCATGGTGTACAAAGGCTGTGTTTTGAGCTGTATTAGCGTCTGACGCTGACTGGCCAACAATAGGTTTGTCATTTAAACTGTCTGCGCCGACTTTTATTGGAAACACAATTAAGCTTTTAAACGATTTGCTTAGTGAAGCAAAAGAGTAAACTTGTGCATGGGATTGAAAATGTGGGGTTTGTAGCAAAATTAAAAAAACCTGCCAATCAGGTAGAACTGCAATCCAAAAATATCGACCTGCCGATGTCAGAATAACCTGCTGGCCTACCATACCTTCAACACTCCCCTTTTTTCTTCACAGTTTCCTTTTCTGTCTTCCTTCATTTGTAGTTACTTCCTCTTTCCTTGTTTGTTACCGTCTTCCTTTCTCTTTTCCTTCCATTTTCATCTCCAGCCCCTCCTCTTAACTTTTTTTTTCTCCTTTCATTGTACTTCTTATTTTGGCAAAATGACCTGGTAAGTTGGAAGAATCACACTGGATGTCAGAAGTATGGCCCTACCTCTGGCAAATCCACTGCGTGGACAGAAAAGAATCACCTTGCACACTAGAAATATCTCTCCGCCTCTAGCAAAAAAACTTGCAAATATATAGCATTGCCCCTCCTTGGAAAAAAAAAAAGTCATCACACAGCTTCTGGCAAAACAACCAACCAATCAGATAGATTCGCTCTGTGCGCTAGAAATATCAGTCTGCCTTTTGTCAAAACTGACCTGCCGACCTGCTCTCCTTCCTCCATTCTCTCTTTCTCTCCCACTTTCTTTGTTTTTTTCTTTATTTCCTTCCCTCGCACATTGTTTCTCTTAACTTTGCGTCTTTACCTTTTCGTCTTTTCAACCCTATCTCTTTTTATCTTCTTTCCCCTTTCCAATTTCCCCTAATCTTTCCTTGACTTCTTCATTGAGTCAGTCCTTGCCACCACATGTCCTTCACTCCTTCCTCCTCTTCTCCACGACTTGCCTCCTCCTCCTTTTGCTTCTCCTCTTGTTCTTTCCTTCTTCTTCTCTTCCTTTCTCTCCTCGAGACTTTCCAGCTGATTGTATCTCTCTCTCTTATTCTTTCTCTTGTTCAGCCCATTGACTTAACCACCACCCCCCATCCGCACATGCCAAATTACCCACAGAGGAACGTGTTGGTCACATTTGGTGACTGATGAGTCACTGGTGAAGCAGACAGTGCCGAGTCATCGCCCAAGTGCTGACCCGGCAGGAGTCAGAAAAATATTCTGTAATCCCTAAATACTCAATAAAAACAACTATTCAACAAAAAAAAATTGAAGCCTCAGGACCCTGTTACAAATTGTTACATCGTGGTCCTAAAAAGGCCTTTAAGAGCGACAGCCTGCAGAGCATTTCATGTTTGAAAGAGCAACAGTAAAACAGAACACAGCTGGAGTCCTAACAAGTGTTACAGCCTTCAGTATACAGCTTCCCTGGTTCCTCCTACACTGTATGTCATGTCCCACTTCAGAGGTTTGATACACTGTATTACACTGAATGCATTATAATGAATCACTCATTTGTTTGTTTACGCTTCACTTCAACACATGGTGGTCAACTGCATGGCAAACAGTGTACCAGATTTTTAGATATATGCAGCAGTGGAATTTCTATGTGGTTATCATAATCACAACTTGCACACGTTCTTTATCGATCTAATATATTATCAGTAATCAGGTCAGATAGCTATTTCCAGAAAGAATCGCCTAAACCAGTGTTTATTTTGTCAACATAAACTTTGCTGAGAATATTTAATATCAATGAAAAGCTGCAGTCCAAAAACATCTCTTCATCAGAATTTGATTTAGCCACTTGACCTGTTGCTCTAACAAGCAGCATCTTGTTTTCAGTAACATTATGTCAGCCTTTAATGTTAGCTAAAGTAACTGCTGTTAGAATGAAAGGGGTGAAATGAGAGGTGTGACGTGTGTCTTTCTGCAACTCAAAGAATATCTAACAAATTTCACTTGTATTTTCTCTGCAGTTTGAACCAAATGAGTTTTCCAAGCACCCCACCTAGGAGCTTAAAGGTTTAAGAACATCTTAGAGACTTTTGACCTTGGGTATTTTGTAAACCTCTTTCCTCTTGACAGTGATTAATTTCAGGTAGAAATACCAGGTCATGGAGACAATAAAGATGTGTTATCGCTGTACAAAACATTAAAAGACAAGTACAACTCATTCAGTCTTCCTGCTACTGCTTCTGATGAGGGCTAGACAAAATCTGTCAGGGGGAAAAAAGATGTGAACACCACATTCTGTCATCAACACAATTCAGTACATTATAAACAAGAAATATTAATCATCGTCAAGCACAATAAAAAAAAATAAAAAAAAACGTGCTCACCGACTGCTGCTGGCATGTAATTATCCAACAGACCATGTTTATGTTGGAGCCCTTTGACTTTATTCTCAAGAGACTGAGGGTTAATGACTTTGTTTTCTCACTTGCATCTTTTAGATGAAAAATTCTGCCTCCAGTTAATTCTGCTATATCCTTACATGGTGACAAGTTGGTGTAAGCCTTTGAGAGATATTAAGAGGTCATAAAAAACAATACAGGGGGATTCGGCTCGTTCCTGTGGTGTGTGCGCATGCATACATGCATCTAACCTTTGTCTGTGCATGTGTGTGTTGCTAGATTAAGAGGAGAAAGATAATTAAATATGATATAAAGGGCACAAGAGGAGCCCCATTTCCAAAATGAGAAAGCCACCATTTGAAAAATGTGACACCCCCTCTGACACAATGATTGCTGGCATGAAAGTAAAACTCATTACAGAATACTAATGAAGATATTAGCCATCAAAATAGAATCATTTCTGATGAGGCTATCAATCATCTGTATTCTTTAAATATTGAGTAATACATTTCAGGTATGTTCAAAGAGGATATAAGGTTGTGGAATACATTTATAATCCAGGTTCTTTCATGATAAGATATCCTCTTTGTAGACCTGTGATCGATAATCTGGTCAAAGAATAAAAAAATAAATAAAAAAATCAAATACCAAGATATGCTGTGTATGGATCAGATAGATTACAAGTCGCTGCAATCCTTTGATAGAAGACGGCTAGTGATGGCACCAGCCATGCCACTATCAGGAACATCTCTGTGATGCATCAAGGTCATCTGAGGGGCAAAACCCAAATTCGCCTTTGCTACTTAGATTAGGAAGATACACGAACACATGGAAATTCACTCGCTTTAAAATCAGTCCATCGCTGGTAAAGTGACACGGTGTATGCGTGTGCGCGCGCACATGTATGGGGAGTTGGCGACGGATATGTTATACGGCTATAATCCAACAATCCTACCTCATCTCTCTCTGTCTGACACTGGATTTCAAGGCCAATTGGCATTGACTAGATAGAAGGATAAGGCGAGGCTGATCTCCCTCTACACATGCATCGGTCAACCTCATTTGTCTGTGGATTTACAGATAATGGGAAAGGGTGTATGTATGTGTGTATGATCTTACATATTTGATGTTTCTCTTCTATTTTTTTTTTTTTGCTTGACAAATGACTTTTACTGGTGTCACCAGGTATTTAAATAAATGAGTTTCAATAGACAAAATTGAAAACATAAATTCTAATCTGTGTATAAGGGTTAAAAATAGGCACAAGGTTTAACATATTGCTGTGTTTCCTGTGTAATCAAATATGATTAGTCTGAGTTAAAAGCTGGTGTTTTTATTGTTTTCATCAGATGAAATAGGTGCTCGCTGATTTGAGTGCCCTGTGTAGAGTGCGATGCATTGGGGGCTGTTTGAACGGGGACAATACAAAAACAATGTGCAGTGGCTTTCTCAGGCAGGAAATTGAGTGTTCTCCCCATCACTCTAATGAGGATGGATAGCATTCTGTTAAGCTTCGCAACCTTTTTCTTTTTCTTTTTTTTCTTTTTTTTCCACAAACACAAGCAGTGGCTTTGTGAATCACAGTCGCACAGCTCTGAATGGGAAACAGCAGAAATAAATCACATGCATCACTGAGGGATGGTAAGTAGATGCATTGTCATCATTTGAATGCAACGAGAAAGAACAGCTTTGATGTTGAGGAATGAGTGTGGTTCAAAGTTAGTTTTATTTATGTTAGTGCTGCATGGATAATGGTTTACCTGTACCTCCTGGCTGAGGTAATTTTTCCCGGAAATATGAATTATGGATAATGTTTATGAAAATAGTTTTGATTGATGTGACACCAATATTTTTTCTATCATTTGAATAAACAGCAAATCATATGCTTACAAAAAGGATATACAAACTTGTGATACACAAAGCTAAAAGCTAAAAATCTAGATGTTGATTTAGGTTGTTATTCTATTTTTCCACATTTGCATTTCTTTCCAATGGTTGTTTTTGTCTCATATATATATTTACATAATGTACTGTATATACATTGGATAATCGAACAGCTGGTGCCAGGAAAGTATCTGAGAGCTTTACCGATACCTTGTTGGGCCATTTACTGGCAGGCCAGTTCTTCCTCTAGAGACTGACAACACTAGAGAAAAAGAGAGAAAAAAAAGATGTTTTAACACCAACATTAAATGAAGAGAGTATCACAGCATGGAATGATGTGCCCACAGGAAATATACTTGGTGGGGCCCAGACCTCCCATCTTTATCTTTATTTTCTATTTAGTGATGCCAGCACTGTCCAACTACCACAAAGCATCCACAAAATGTTCACCGTGAAGCAAGACACTGCAATCAAATGGCAAGTTGTGTAAACGAAGCTTTACCAAGAAACTTTGCTATTATAGGCCTCTATGTTGCTACCATGTATGGAACAGGAAAGACCTAGCTAATTGTAACACATATGAACTGGCCAATGTCAGCTACAGCGACAAAGCAGGGCTTTAGAGAAACTGAACGAGCTGTTTTTTCTATATCTTGAGAGGATCAGAGGGTGAAATGTAGATATGGAAGATTTTGTGGAGGATTTTGTTCAAGCCAAACTGTTTTATAAACTGAGTGAGCACTTATTCAGGGGATTTGGGGATTTTGATTGGCCTAACCTGCCAAAGCTTATTTAACATGAGCTGTTGCTGACTTGATTTTTGATAAGATGTGTAAGGCTGCCGTGCAAAACAGGAGCAAACTATAAGTACACAATAGAATATATGCTGTGTTTAAAAATCGCTTGCTGTGTGCTTTGAACCAAATGCAAAGTGGACTAACATGCTTTCATGGACAATGCTAACATGCTCATGTGTAGCAGGTATATTTACCAGGGTCAATGTCTTAGCAGAGCATGTTAGCATACTAACATTTGCTAATTAGCACTCAACACAAAGTACAGCTGATGGGAATCTCATTAGTTTTGCAAGTCATTAACCAGAGTATGAGACCAATTAGAATTATGATAGAAAATAGATGAAATATCAGCGAGTCCACAGATTCAGTATGATTCAGTTTAAACCAAAGTTGTAGACCAACCTGACTGACAATGACCAGCCACACCACACTAGTGTGACCGAAAAAGTAGCATGGCCTCTTAAATGCAAAACCTTCTCTATAAAACATCTCCCCCTTTGCTGAAGTGTGTGTGTGTGTGTGTGTGTGTGTGTGTGTGTGTGTGTGGTCTCAAGGTGAAGAGAGCTGGTTCTCACTCAAAAAATCTTTCACTTTCCCTTCATAACAAGCGACTGCACTTCTACACACCCACCTGAAGCAAAAAGGACAGGCTTGCGACCTCTGCGTTAGGGTGCAGCCGGAGCCTTAACCTTCTAAATCAGCAGCGTGTGTGTCAGCTGCTGTGCTGGAAATAGCCTATTTCACAGGGGATGAGAGGCTAATCTCACTGTAATGACTATTCTTTGGTATGGCATCACACATTTACAACACTCATACTCTTGTATCATGTGTGTGTGTGTGTGTGTGTGTGCGTGTGTGTGTGTGTGTGTGTGTGTGTGTGTGTGTGTGTGTGTGTGTGCTGCAAGTCAAAAGCTTCTGATCTATCAAATGCCTCCATTCACTCTATTTTTTCTACCCTGTAGTTCTGACCATTTGCCTTTTATTGTGCTTTACCTCCCAAAATAGACCATTAGAAATCTTGTCAGACACGCAGCTACCATACATCATCTCCCGCTCTCTCTCTCTCTCTCTCTCTCTTATCTTTCCTGTAACTGATGAATGAAAAACAATATTGATCGAAGCTGACATCCAAAACTTCACAAACAGCAGGACTATAGGGTAGCCTATCTATTCACATTTAACCATTTATAAAATAACAGGTGGCATCCAGGTGGTGTGCCGTTGGCCTCTTGCGTTGGCAGCAGTCATCCATTTGGAGGTCATACCAAACAGCCTGCGTCCTAAACGGTAACAGTAAAGATATAAATCTACTGTAAACATCTAAACGTATCTGGTGTAAGGAAACATTAAGCTGCTTAGATGTTTCTTTCCTGGAAGCTGTCGTGCGTGTATGGGTGCTCTCAGGGCATGTGTTAATAGTGCTTTGCCCTGTGTGCAATGTAATGCAGAGTGTGTCCATGTACTTATGTGTATGGTTGTGTGTGATATAATTTCAGCTGTCTGAAAATGAATTCCAGTGGTACTACAGTCCCGGCCTTAGCCATGGTGTCAGTCTCAAATGGCATTACATCTCAACATACATATGACCTCAGAGAAATGTGAATTTTTAATAGGAATCAAATTGGCCTGTCGTGTCTGCCTGCTAATGTTCTGTATAATTCATGAATGTAGCAATAATGTTCTTACTTTCTTTGGCAGCATTTCATACTGCTCCGCTCTAGGACATGTGCCCCAGCTTGGACTGTAGATTTTTTTCCATCAATAAAAAACCCCTGGTTGTCTCTCTATTTTCCCTGCTCACCGGAGAAAAAAAACACTCCACATAAGATTTCACATTTGTTATTTTTAGAGTTTCTGACAGCCTGATCAATAATTTTGAACATAAACATATCTCTTCTGTAACAAGAAAGGTCCAAACTCTAATCTTAAAGCAAGCGGCCCACTCATCAGTCTCTGTCTCGGTTTCTCATCAGTCATTGTCACAACACACACAAATCAATGGTTTGATTGGCTTCTCGAGGGAATCACAGCTTATTCCAACATGTTTATGCGCACTTGAGTACACAAACACACACACACACACACACACACACACACACACACACACACACACACACACACACATAGCAGACGCACAAGAACACATGCTCTCGGCTTCAAATCAAAGCCTCAAACTCTCATTAGTATGCAACACAGTCCATCTCCACTTAAGAAATGGGTTTGTAATTGATGACGTTATCAGTTCCGCAGCAGAAGATGACGAATGCCATTACTAAAAGCACTCATTCGGTTGGAACACGGCGAGTCAGTTATTATTTTCCTGTCTGTTTGGAGATGCTATTCTGTCAGAGACACTGTGCCCTGAGAGATCGGGAAGGGAAACAGCTGTTGGGAGCTCATCAGGCAATCCAAGGCTTTCACATTTACCCTGTTTTTTCCTGAAAAGCAACAGCAAAGATCCAGATTGTTCAAAGCAGCAAAAGATTTTTTTTTTTTTTTGTAGCTTTTGAAGACACCCCACCCTCATTCAGCCCCCAACTTCCCCTAAAGCACAATCGATGCTTACCAACAAGGTTGCCTAGCACCAGTTGCTTAGTAACCGCCAGCCCATTGCTTTCTACTACAGAATGTCTCACTAATTCTATGTCAGAGCTAAATTTAGAAACGCCTTTGATTTATCCCCCTCGCTGGATTGACAGAAGTTGGCTGCACAGAGGGAGCGTTCTCGAACGGTAGCATGCCTGATTTTCACCTTCTGCACTGAAATCAAAAGCTGCCAGTTATTATAAACAGGTACCGTCTCATCCAATCAGTTCCAAGATGTAAAGAAATAATAAATTCCTGTCATCTATGGGTTAGTGCTGCGGATTACAACAAACAGATAAGTGACAGATAAAGAATGATAGCTGTCATCCATGTGTCAAATGTTAATCAAAGAAAAGAAATACAGTTTTCTACAGTTTATATACTGTAAACATGACATCATCTTGAGTCAGTGAAGTTGATCAAAGCAATCATAAGCCTGGAATCACAATACTTACTCTATGTCGCTGTCAAATTTTAGATAACATATGATTTGTCATTTAAAAGAGTCTGTTGTCAACATGACAGGGCAATGTTTCTAGTCAGATATTGTGCAATATTTGTAGATGTATATCCCTTTGAGTCATCAAGAATATGAATAAAACATCCAATACGCAACGATGGCTTGGAATAAATTGGCTTTTCTCTCGCATTTTCTAGCACAAAGTGTCACACACACACAAAGCATTCTTCCTAATCACTCCATCCGATACCAACTATTCACCAATTGTCTTCTCAGGCCTTTGCCAAAACAGTAGACTGACAAGTTAGAGCTGCTGACACATCCTACTCACTCCTCCAAACTCAGGGAGACAGAGAGGGAAAGCAAAGAGAGAGGCAGACAGACTGAGGTAGGAAAACAACAGGGGATGCCAAGTAATGAAACGGCTGATGAAACAGAGCAGAGTTGAAAATGCAGAAGCAATGGTTCATCACATCATTGTCTGAGTTTTCCCTATGTTAATGAACCCAGAGTGAAAGGTGGTGTCTGTTTATGTCTGTGTGCATAAACTATATCTTGGTTTTCCATATGTGTGTGTGTGTGTGTGTGTGTGTGTGTGTGTGTGTGTGTGTGTTCCTGTATGCATATGTGTTTTCATATGTTGTCTTATTAAGACATAGAAGCCGTCACTGCATTGCTCCCTAGACATCCATCAGTGTATTAATCATTTAAATGGGAAGCAGGACCAGAGATACAGCTCAACAAACGTCATTACAACAGACAGCAATCACATTCAAAACCAACACTTATTGTTTCTCTGCTGTTCCTCATATACACATATTCACAAAATTAGAAAATAAACAAAACAGAAACAAAACAGCAAATTAATTCTTGTGAATATATAGAATAACGTTGCAAACCAAGAACTTGTGCGTTTGACAATGCAAACTGGGAGCTATTTGTAAATTTTGCTAATGCTACATCGCTAATGTTAGCATTAACAGCTGTTTACTTACCAGTCAGGAGCAAACATTGCAAGTTCAGCATCAAAATTCATTCCTTTACTTTGCCCAGTGGCATAAAGCAACCCTTTTGTTTTGCTTCTAATTTCTATCACTTCTTTTCTTGTGAAGTTATATGCCAGTATCCGAGTATTTAGAAGCCCATGCTGTCTCTTTAACTGTGTTGAGTTGTCAGGGACCAAGCAGTAAAGCAATAAGAACACAGGAATTGCTGTTGAAAAAAAACAGGGGTTTTATTTACCCGAATATTACAAAACAAGAGTATAATAATTAGGCCTATAAAAGAGGTCAACAAAACATAACTATACTCAAGATAACAACTAAACAATGTGTTAACTGAACCAACCGATCACCCCTATAATGAGACATGAGGGAACATGTATATAGTGGCTTGGGGTAAACAAAATGGACGCCAACTATAAAGAAATACTAATCAAAGCTAACTAACCCCCCCCCCCCCATGATGCAACAACAGTTGGCTTGGTCCAATCAGCTGGTTCCCAGATTTAAGAGTCTTCAGCCTTCTGCCAGGGCTTTTGCTCCACCAGGAAGGGACCTCCCAACAGCCACGGCAACTCAACACAAAGAAACAAATGATTAATATAACAGAAAATTGCCTATGTAACCCTAAAGTGTCAAAATGTGTGCACTCCATATAAGACAATGTAAGGCTAAAGCAAATAAACAGATTCTAAAGCAATCGAAGTGCGTGGAATTAAATGTTAAGGTGTAATTGACTGCAAATGATATTGTTTGGGTGTGGTTGACTTCAAATGAAAAGAACCTGTGTGGTGAATTAGGATTGACATGATATTATCCTGTGTGGCTGTGGACATCACATGAGTACTAATATAAATCAACTCTGGCATCATCACTTTCTTTCTAACATTTTAACATTTATATCCACTTTTTTTTTTTATAGGACTTAAACCATATTTTTTTGAATAGTATAAGTGCCTAAATGTGAAGCACATTAATATAAATACATTAAGCTCAGTGTGCAGCCCCACTCTCTCCTATTGTTTGCAGGAATATGAATTTCTATGCTAATGGATAAAACCTAAGAAGTCCTTTCATTTTGTTGAGAATGCTTGTGGTCTGTTTTATTCAGCCCTTTAGAAAAGCTTTGCAGATGCAAAATCCTTCTCTATCCCAAAGTAATATGGTCAACCACACAGGGCAGCTGACTATAAGCCTATGAATTTAAGGCAGGGAAGCATTCAGACTCACTTGTTATGAACAGTGCAATAAAAAAAAATTCTCTTTTCAATAGAGCTCTTACAGCTATTACACCATTTTCAATTCACCATCATTAGATCTGTACACCACAATCAACGTTTTCCTCTCAGTGAGCTAAGTGTGGAGACATTTTTGCTAAATGTTACAATTATCTCAAGCCACACATATAGAATGATAATGTTGCTGATTTGATTATGACAAGGCTGTCACTTTCTCCAGAGACGGAGCCAAGGACACTCCACACTGTCAAACAGGCCAGAATTGAGGTAAATTGAGTCACAGGCATCTACAGTTAATAAATATTGCATTAGCGTAAGGCTATAGAAGCACGTTGGATTAAAAGAGACAGGTCATCAGAATCTCAATCAGGACTGTGTGATCGTGTTGCTGCAGAAGCTGATGAAGCAGCTAACAGGTTTGGCCTGTCTGAGCTCCTCAGGTACTGTGACAGTTTTATCTGCCGTTTCTTTTCTGTGAAAGGGGAAATGAATGGCCCGACTAGGACAACACATGCCATGTTTTCATTAGTTAGATAAAGCATGGTGTTTGATTTACTGACAGAAGGTGGTTGGGTTGACAATGTCATGATGTGATACTCAGGCTGATGCCAATGCAAACAACCCTTAAAACGTGTCTAACCAAAAAATAAATCTGTTTTTCATGGGTTTGGAGTTTGAGTTGTAAGAGGTGATTTGTAGCTGCAGGGGGTGAACACACATATGTACTCTGAATGAATTCTGAATTCTCCTGTTTTTTTGCTATCATTTATTCTATATGTGTTCAGTACAAGTATGAATGAATCCTAAACACTCACTATTCAAAGATCTTACTATCACTGTCCTTCACTGAATCAATAGCTATTGGCACTGGTGCTTCCCTCCCTGGTGAGTGAGAGCACAGTTATTAGCTCAGAGGTGATATACAAGGTGTCTCTTCCTGGTTAAAACCTCAATTAAAAGGCACTACAAGCCACAGAAACAAACAAAATGTAATAACTGTTTCACAAATAGGCAGCTGCTGAGCTGTTTACCTCAGAGTCACGGCAACTGCTCTGAGATGTTGTAGGCACAGCGGTGGTTTGAGCTAAATGCTATCACCATGCTAGCATTGTCATGTACAACATGACAATGCTAGCATCCCGTTTGTTTTGTATAAAATAAATGTTTAGATTAGTTTTGCAGGTATTATAAACCTGGACAAGTACTGGACAAACATTCTGATCTAATGCTGTCACTATAAGTGAAGGGTTCACCAAAGTTATTCCAATTGATCCTGTGGGAAGATGAAAGCATCTATAAAATGTCATGATGATCTATCCAGTAGTTTTGGGGATATTCCAATCAGGGGGCGAGAAATGTCAAACTGGAGCGCTGGAGGAAAAGTCAAGAGACCACTAAAGTCATGAAGTTACATTGTGTGGTAACCATCAGTGTGCCAATAGACACTGAGATATTTCAGTTTGGACCAATGTGGTGCACAGACCTACGTTAGGATCTCATGCTAAAAATAACTTTTACAGGCCTAGTTTTGGATTGAACTGAAAGTAACCAGCAAAACACTGGCAGAATGTGCACCAAACATCACAGCAATATGAACAGTCATGCGATCACTTAGCGTAATGAAAAAAATGAACAAACTATAAATCTTTGAACTAAATGGAACAAAGGTACTAAAATCAGAAACCCTCCAACCTTTCTACACAACTTCCCCACTCATGGGCAGAGGGGACAGGAACAGGCGGACAGATATGTCAGACTCCTTCTGCGTAGTCCAGCACCCACAAAACCATGACCTGTCACTCAGCTGTGTGTTGTCGTGGCGCCAGCCCTCCTGCTGTCGATGTGCACACGCCACAATGCTTTGACATACACTGTGACATGACAGAATGATTGTGGTGAATGAAAGAATCTATCTGTCTATCTTGCTCAGCCTCTGCTGAACTCTTCTGCTATTGTACTTTCCTCAGCGGCTGCTGAACAAGATAGAATTAAAGGAAGGAGGCAGTACACTGAATACCTGACCTCTAAAGGTGGCTTGTTCCTTGAGTCAATCAGTCGTCTCGGAGCAATAGGTTCTTTTCACAGCAGGTATTCCAGCATGCTGTAGTGGAAAAAAGCAGAAGTGTGATGATTAATTATAACAATGTCTACGATTCATTCATGTGAGCCATTTCCAGGGATATTATCGTGCATGCTGGCTCAATACGATGGCTTACACTTAGTGGATCTGAACCATTGTTAATATTATTAGACACACTGTGGTCTGTGCTTATCCTGCTAAGTCATCAAGTCAAGATGTCTTCTGTGAATATATATAATACAGTATAATATAAATCTATATATATATATATTTGCAGCTTTAGTTCACTCTTTCTCTTCCACTTTGTCAGACCTGATGGGGATCCAGACATTCAAGGACGAGAAGACATTCAGACAGCTGTTCTGAATGTTACTGAGCTGAATTCAGTTTCAGATTCAGTTTCCAACTGAGTTAACTAATTAAATCAAATTGAACTCACCTGAAATTAATTGATTGCCCTCACTGAACTGAACGTTGCCGGCTACGTTTGAACTGAACCAACATTTGAGATAGCAGCACCTTATCTGCAGTGATCTTCCTGCTCTGCTCTTCTGCTCTGTTTCCATAATGAGACCTTGAGCGGGCCGGTTAGGCTGTCTGTGGCCAATACAGATCAGTCCAGATGTCTACTCCTGGCTGATTGCTTTTCTTTAAATCAGTCTGAATGACTTCACCTCCTCATATCGTCCTGCTGTGACTTCCTATGAGGGCTACCTTTCCCTCAAAGGTTGTGTGTGTGTGTGTGTGTGTGTGTGTGTGTGTGTGTGTGCTTGTGTGCACTCAAGTCTGCATGCATGCATCCAGTATATGAGTTTCTTAGGTGTATGGGCTTTTCCCTGCAAATCTGCTGAAGAGGCTGTCTGGGCTGCTGTGAAAACACTAAGCCACACAACTGCTGTTCCAGTTGTTTCATGAAAGTGATGAAGAGAAATGGGAATTGTTCAGTCAGCCACCATGATAATTTGTTACTCTACTGTACAGTTATCTAAACTGCTAAGACGGTCTCCGATCCAAACGTAAACACAGGGACCAAACTATACATTTCAAAACATAGGATTTGAACCTGCTATCACCCCAGAAATTGATGGAGATTTTCTTTTAGTAAACAGATTAAATCTGGAAAACCACAAATTGCAAGGTGTTGATATCTGAGAAACTGAGAAAAATGCACATTTATCTTAGTTTTTTTATCTGTAAGTTCTTTTTTTTTTATCATCTAAAACCACTTGAAGCACACAGAGGAGCTCCATATATCATTCTACGTGATTTACAACTCAACATGTAGGTCATACATCATTTAGAAGTTACAGGGCAAGAGTTATAGATGTTACACCTGCCATGTGGTTGTCTCACAACTACAGCCGTATGATGGGAAGAGAAAAAGAGCTGGGAGGTGGAAAGGTCTCAGTGGCAGAGTGGTAGGTTTAGAGCACCTTACAAAGGCTCGACTCTCCACATGACACTTTATAGCATGACCTTCGATCACAGCATGACTGTGTCTTTTGTGCTGTACATTTTCGAGCACCAGCTAAAAGCTTTTCCAGGCTCCTTTGAGGAAATAGATTTGGTCATGGAGAGATGAGAGTGACACAGAATAGCAATCTATACTCTCGGATCTACAATCTCTCCCTCTTTCACTCTCTCATGCTGGTAAAAAAAAAAAATGGTACAAAAACATCTGTGTGCAGCAGATGGATGGACTTATAGAGAGCTCTTTTCATTCCCTCGATGGACAGCTATCTTACACCAATGGACAGATTTTTTTTTTTTAATCTCCTAAAAACATGCACAGATCTTCCTCTCTCCACTTCACCATGTTGTCTCATTTCCCCTCCTTTTCTCTCATACATGAAAGAAAGAGAAGAGCGAGAGTCGAGAATATAGCACCTGCTTGCTTGCTAAGCTCCATCGACTCCTTTGAGAAAAATCACTTGTTTAACTTCGTCATTTGAAGTTTTGTTGTGAATTGCCTCGATGTTACTTTTATTTCACCATTTTTAAATCTAATAATGAATCTCAGAGTAAAAACGCTATCCCACGCATGCTCCCGTTTACGCATGAAGTGCGATTGTTTGTGGAAATCAGTTTTACTGGGAGATAATTGCAATAACATAGCTCTGGGTTCATTCATTGATTATACTGTATCTGCGAATCGTTCATTCTGGTCACGGAAGCACACACTCTCCCCTGGGCTGCGAGAGACTGATGTCTTTATAGAGAAGACAGCTTTTATCCTTTGATCGCCTTTATTGACGGCAAAGATGGATCAGATCAGAAAGCAGCCTGTCTGTTGCAACACTGTATATTGAGATTAAACTTGGCAGCACCTCTGCAAAATCTCCTGCAGAGGCCTCCGAGTCACACATGTTGAAATGCTCTCTGTGATAGGTCCATGAGTGTGTGTGTGTGTGTGTGTGTGTGTGTTTGCATGAGTAATAGAGAAGTTTGCTAAGCAGGAGGCATAGTAATTAGTAATCATCGCACCGTATGTTACATGCAGAGATGTGTGTGCCTGCAGTGACAGCTCTAGAGTGATGCAATAGAAACGAGCAGAGAGAAACAGTTGAGGAATGCGGCTTGACTGCACAAATAGCTCACGAGGAAACATATTTTCTTGAACAGGCACATAAAAAAATAAAAAAAAAAATAAAAAAACTCCAGCTCATGCATGAGAACAAGTAAAACATTAAAAAAACATTTGTTTTGAAAAATAAATGAAAGGGAAAATAAATTTGATTTGTGATTTATAAAAATACAAAGAGCCTTCCTTTCTATTCCCTTTGTTTTTCAAACACACTGTGAAAGGAGCTACACCGAAACAATGCTCTTTTTATCTGTGGGTATGCTAAGAAAAGGCTCACGAGTCTAATAAAGCTTGCTCACTGTAATATAGAACATCATTATTTTGGTCTGACTCAACCACAGAAAAATATGTGAAAAAAGATTTAGAAGGATGACAATACAATCAATATGGCAGAATCTCTGCGGGTGTGACAACAACAAAGAAACCAGCTGAATGATTTACTCTGCAAATGAGAGACACGGAGAGTTGTGTCAGAACGAGACACACCAGCAGAGACTTATTTCAAACAGAAAATCATGCTTTTCTCTTCTGATAACAGCTGACAGAAAAATGTGACAGCTCTATTAGGGAGTCTTTCCAAAAATCCAAAGGTTATTTCAAGCTTTCCCAATGAAAGTAGTTCATACTTTAACGTGAGTCAACTGCTTTTACTCTACAGAGTGACCTCTGCAGAAGGGCACTTCAAACGTTGTGAACATTTACAAAAAGGAACCGCTTTGTGAAACCCACACAAACTATATTGTCAGTCTGGCAGAGGAGCTCATCAGTCTGGGATTGTGCTGGTGAAAAAAATCGCTCCCTTCGCTGATGTGAACACACACAGAGAGTAGGAGATATGCATGGCTGCATACATATCCACCAATACACAGTTCAGGCTGACACACTTATGTCAAGGAACTGATCATTTAGAGCAAATGGTTATAGACTCATGTCTCCGCTCTGCTTTGCCCTTTTGAGTGATCAAAGAATCCGATGCACCAGCAACTAACCCCCCCTTTCATAAACACATCCATGAAATCTAAGTTCATTAACCCCTAAACATATAGCACATTAAGAAGAGTCTGGAGTGATAGATGGAGGTGTGGCAACCAACCGTGCTTTCCCACAATAACGATGACAAACGCATGAGTTAATACAAATGTACATTGCTCTACATTTGGTTCACACAATCACCCTGTGAGGCTACAGCAATTGGTGTACATAGATGACATGTGTAGGTCTGAAACAAGGGGAAAAACACACACACACGCACACACACGCAGGAGAATCAGGCATCTGCACAAGACAAGGAAACTGTGGCAAAGAGAGGCAACACAACAGTGATTTAGAAATGGTTTGGATTTTTTAATAGGAACCCAACCAGTAGCTGTTTGTCATTTTATAAGTCACATTTCTCTCATTTATGTGTTTTATTTTTCATTATTATACTCACATAAAGTAAATACTGTGTGTGCAATGTGTGCAATAGCAAACACGTTGATCTGTGTGGTTCACTCAAAAAAAAAAAAGATCCTTCAGAACAATAACAAACCCTTCATTTGATTTATTTCGGATTCAGCCAGAGACAGTTGAGAAAGGAGACAATCATTTCCTGTAACCGTGTCACATGGGTTTTCGCGCCCCCCGCCCCCCCCCCGCCCCTTTAGGAGACCAGCGACGGGTCCGAATCTGTTCACTTCAAAAGGGAGAAGTGAACGTGATCACAGATTAGGATTCTTTCGCCCCCACAGCCACCGAAATGAATATTGGATCAATTCAATTGGATCATCTGGATCAAGTCACATCTCTTCCGAACATTCTGACATTAAAATGACATTTTTCAGACCGATCCGGAGAAAATTAACTTCATTCGACACCTGTCTCTGTCTCAGCAAAAACACTCTCAGCTCTGGTTCTGGTTTCACTGCTGCATTGCTGCTGATGTTGATTTCTAACAGTACAAGTTCGTATACCTATACATATACAACCATATAATTAAAAGTTAAAACTGAAATAAAAATTGTATTTCTTTCCTTATAATACTATTATTGTTATTATTATTTGACTGTTTTTGGAGGGTGTTGGGTTGATCAGATATAGACAAGCAGATAAAATGAGCAGCAAAATCAGGCGTAAATTCACACTGTATCTCATATTGTTTTGTATCGTTGTTATGTTTTTTGACATGAACAAGCAATCACAAACTGAACTGAATATTGAATATGAACATTACCCCCTGAACATTAAATTAAAACGTCCCTTTAAGTTTTCTTGTAAACAAACAAGCTATGTTTACATTTGTTGCTGCTTACCAAACACAACGTGTGAATCTTTGAAGTGTAACAAACACATTAAGTGCATTTCCTTCCTCATTAATGGTATCAAACATATGTTACTAGAGGCACGTCAAAGAATGAGCCAGTCATTGCGAAGCATGTAAGGACCAACTTCGGTGCTATGATCACCTCTAAAAGTTGCCAGAGCTTCAGGTAGTTGAATGTTGTTACTTTCGGAAAGAGCCAAGCGAGGTGTTCCTTCTGTTTCCAGTCTTCATTTTAAGATAAGCTAAGATAAACTAAGCTTAGCTAAGCTAAGCAGCTGCTGGCTTTAGCCTTATATTTAGCAGACAAATATGAGAGTAGTATCGATCTTCTCATCTCGGCAAGTGAGTGAGAATATAAAACGATTGCTTTAAGCCTGACAACATAAATGTATTTGCTGTGAATAAGCTGATTATATCCTGGATTTTGTCACTTCTGTCTGGCCAGTTGTTGCTTTTTTTTATTGTGTATTATTTATTGTGTACTTTTATGTGCGTGTGTGTGGGTGCGTGTGTGTCTAGTGTCGCAATCTTCAATTATTTATGTGTGTGTTCTTGTGTTCTCTCACACCTTGGGCTGTTCAAACAGGCAGCAGAGCAGTGTCAGAGGGGCATAAATAAGTCAACAACATGGCCTTATATCTGACACGTAGACACACACATCAGCAATTGCCACAGTGTTCAATAGCAGCGAGGAACATTTGCGAAGGAAAATAAAAGCATGCTAGTACACACACAAGGAAACAAGACTCAACTTATGCTCTTGTATCAAGGACTAACCATCCAAACAAACAAAAAAAAAACACAACCCAGCAGCACACACTCATCTGTGTGTATCCGGCAGATATTGGCCTTGTATTAAAAATGAGATGTCAAGGCTGGTGACAGGAGAAACAGACAGGCTGGTGCAATGAAGGAACTTTAATAGAGTAAGTGATGAGGACCACGCTTACAAACAGACAGAGGGAAAGACAGGCAAAGTGAAATAAACACACACACACACACACACACACACAAACAGAGACATTAATGAACGATCTGGCAGCTGACTGGGGGGGGGCGGGTATAACTATCAGGGAGCAGATGAGGGAAATGAGGAACAGGTGTGTAGGTGGGTGGGGCTGTTCCACTGAATGGAAATGGGAAACAGGTGAGCAGGTGGAAACAGGAAGAAAGTCAGGTGGAAAGGTGGAGTAAGACGGGAGGCCTGGATTTAATGACACGTTGAGCCATCTACTAGAAATAATGGACATGAAGCACAGTATACATTTTTTATGCACCAATCTGCACTATTTATGTCGAACTCATACACACTAAAGTCTGTCATACTTTTGTTCAGCAGTTAAATTAATAAATATATCAGTACGAGTCTTCAAATTCCACAGTGATCAAAACCAAATTTCTAGCACTTCTGTTTACATGGGTGGTTGTGTGTTTGGGTATCACAGTCGCACGTGTGTTCCTACAGTGTCGCTATGGTGATGATGGATGGTGGGTCAGCACGAGTGGCTGCGTGATCCATGAGCAGAGTGAGTCCGTCACCACACCGGCAGGCGAGGCTGGAGTATGATTAATCCCCACTTCCTCTGGGCATTTGTCATGAAGCTTCGATGTGTACGCATTTCCCATAATGCTCTTTTTTTCCCATGCCGACAACAAGGAATCACAGGCATCTTTCTCAGGGGAGATAGTTTCTTTTTGTTACAACTTTTTTCTTTTTTTTTTATCTGCATGATTTTGACCATCATTTGTATCAGTTATGATAACAAAAGGTCACAACAAAGTCAGACAGAGCAATAAACAAGAATAGCCAAACCACCAGACAGGTTGCGCAGGAGCCAGCAGTTTAGCCATGTCATCTAAACCAGAGGGAGATACAGGTACATGAAGGTATTCCAGAAACAACTGGAAGTTAGATACATATCATAGTTAGGCCTCATGATTTGGCACATGGTCAGCGGCGGCAGCAGCAGCAGTGGCTGTGACACACAACCCATGGAGGCAGTTTCATCCATCCATTAGCTATACTGCTTACCCTTTTGGGAAGGAGGGGGGCTGGAACCAAGTCCAGCTGACATTGGGTGAGGACGATGGAGGCAGTTAAGGTGCTTTAAAACTCAGCGGTTTGCTACAGTTTGTAACAAAGTGTTGTTGTCCCTCTCAGAGTCATAACACACAGATATGATACACATATTTTTAGTATGACTTACACTTTCCAAGGATATCAATAATCATGAATAAACATCCATAATCCACTTAGAAACCATAGAAGAAACACGCTCCTCATGACTGCACAGTCACATTTTTATGGTTTCTTCAGTACTAAAGTAATCTGGTGATTGTTGATCACATTGCCAGCAGGAACTGCTAATACCTAATTCGGCATATTTTTAATGGTGCAATTTGCCTAAATGTAAACTAATGTAAAAAAAAAACAGGGTTCAAGTATGGGGACCCAGACTTTGAAAAACCCTGATCTAAACCGACTTAATTGAAAGCAAATCTGAAATGTCGATGATAATACCTTACGGCAAAGGAACACTGTTAGGATTTCTATCCCCGTCATACTCCTTTTTTTGCTATGGCACACTGTTCGGCTTTGATACACGACTTAGGTACTCAGGCTTTCACAGAATCTTTCGTTCGACTCTTCTCATGCACTCTGACAGATGTAATTGACTCTAACATCAGAAGCTAACAAGGTAAGCCTGGTTGGGTTAGAGCGTCTCTAATCCGTTGTGTTTGCTGCTCTCTGGTCGCGAGGTTAAAGAAGAGAGAAGCAAGAATTACGAGATTTTCCATCAGTAAATCCATGTTGGGTTTGCACAAGCGACAGAGCCAAAATCCAACTAATGCAAGTTATAGGACCTTTCTGTTCCCTCCTTTGGGGATTAGAGAGTCTACCTCTGAGGGCAAAGTAAGATGAGTGTGACACACATCACAGACATACACACACACAAACACACACTCATGCTGCCTGCCTGAGGCACAGATTTTTTTTTTTGTCCCCCATAATGTGATGAAAACGTAGCACATCTGTATGCGTGTGTCTGTATTTGTGTACTTTATATTTGAGGTGCATTTCTGAAAATCCCAAACTAGGATCAATGTCAGATTGGCTGACACAGTCGGGGGCTTTAGTATGATAACAGCTGTGGCATCCTATACATCTCAATAAGCCCCGGACTCACTCATACACACCAGCTGCAGGGGAGACACACACACACACACACACACAAGGGAGAAGCAGGGAGAAAGAGGGAGAGAGGCTCATTGTAGCAGGGTGAGAGACAGACACATAAATAGACAATGTCTTTCAGAGGATTCAACAGTGCTGTAAATGGGGAGGAGGGTGAAGGGAGGTGTGGTCAGACACTGGTGCACAGACAGCCCTGCCACACCGAGGACATCATCTCTGATCATTTGCGATTCCACCGCTGATAACACATTGAGATAAAAGTGTCACATTAATTGTGTGAGGTCCTCTAAAGCTGTCACCCACACTGCAGCTCAGAGACAAAGGACCATGAGAGGTCTAAAATTAAAATAGATGGCATAACTGATTTCTTACTGTTCTCCTGACTCTTCATGCAAGGCAGTTTTAGTTACATAACACTGTTTTCAAGTAAAGTCAGTGTGCTTTGCATTAAAATGCATACAGCAACAAGTGACATGTACACAAGATTAGAAGCAAGAGAAAAACAAGTTTTATAGTTTTTAGTTTTATGACACAGTTGTGATAGATTTTGATCATCAGGCAGTTTGATCCAGAGAATAGGAACAAAGTAACTAAAAGCAGTCTCACCACATCTGGATCTTATTCTAGGCACAGAGAAAAAACCACCACCGGATGACCTGAGAGCTCTGACTGGATTGGGTCTGTGCCGGGGAGCCAAACAATTTAGTGCTTTATACACCATTAGTAGGATTTTACAGTTGATTCAGTATTGTACTGAGAACCAGCGAAGTGATTTAAATACTGGAACAATATGTTCAGCTTTGCATGCATGGATGAGGGGTGCTGTGTTTTGACTGAGCTGGAGCCGTGATATTTCAGCCAAGAGAGCATTACAGTAGTCAAAGTTGAGATGAATGCATGAACCAGTTTCTCAGAATCAGCTTGAGATATAAATCCTCTAACTTTCTGAGATATTTTTCAAGTGATAAAAGACGCCCTACTTATGTTGCTGATGTGATTTTGAAAGTTAGAGTCCAAATAATTCCAAAGCTCCCCAAAGGATAAGGCTCAAGTCGTGTCTTTTTAATAGTATCAACAAATCCCATATAAAGACCAAAATCAAAAATGAATTTATCTGACTAAAAAGTATTGTGTGACCTCTTAAAAACCTATTAAAATCTCATAAAAGAGACACAATGTTGTATTTGGGTGACACATCCCTTCATTATGAAAACGATGCCAGCGGTATCCTTTAAAGTAAGCTCCAAAAATATGGTCACATGATCTGACATTTCAAAATATATCCCACAAGGCCAAAATGGAGCCAAGTTAAAAGGAAAAAAAAAAAAAGGAAAAAGGAAGCAGTTAACTGTACATTGCCAGAATTGAAGCAAGACTGTAAGTTTTGATAGAAGACACAAAAACATGAAAACTTGAATTACCAGCCCTGCTCTTTCCATCGTACCTCACGTGGTCTGGTGTGACCAGGTTATGGTTGCTAATGCTGGTAAACCTTAGATCAGCGGTCCCCGATCTGTCAGCCCCAGCCTTATGAGTCGCTCCCTTCCGAAGGGCCGCCATAGGCGGTCTCTCATATGCTGCCGGGGGACACGGTTAAATTCTGTCTTTTAATAATTTAAAAAAAAAATTCTCGAAAGTCCCCAAATTTGGTGTCTACGGACTCGGCTCGTCACGCTGAGGAACATATGTCAGCCCCAGCCTTCTGAGTCGCTCCCTTCCGAAGGGCCGCCATAGGCGGTCTCTCATATGCTGCCGGGGGACACGGTTAAATTCTGTCTTTTAATAATTTAAAAAAAAAATTCTCGAAAGTCCCCAAATTTGGTGTCTACGGACTCGGCTCGTCACGCTGAGGAACATATGTCAGCCCCAGCCTTCTGAGTCGCTCCCTTCCGAAGGGCCGCCATAGGCGGTCTCTCATATGCTGCCGGGGGACACGGTTAAATTCTGTCTTTTAATAATTTAAAAAAAAAATTCTCGAAAGTCCCCAAATTTGGTGTCTACGGACTCGGCTCGTCACGCTGAGGAACATATGTCAGCCCCAGCCTTCTGAGTCGCTCCCTTCCGAAGGGCCGCCATAGGCGGTCTCTCATATGCTGCCGGGGGACACGGTTAAATTCTGTCTTTTAATAATTTAAAAAAAAAATTCTCGAAAGTCCCCAAATTTGGTGTCTACGGACTCGGCTCGTCACGCTGAGGAACATATGTCAGCCCCAGCCTTCTGAGTCGCTCCCTTCCGAAGGGCCGCCATAGGCGGTCTCTCATATGCTGCCGGGGGACACGGTTAAATTCTGTCTTTTAATAATTTAAAAAAAAAATTCTCGAAAGTCCCCAAATTTGGTGTCTACGGACTCGGCTCGTCACGCTGAGGAACATATGTCAGCCCCAGCCTTCTGAGTCGCTCCCTTCCGAAGGGCCGCCATAGGCGGTCTCTCATATGCTGCCGGGGGACACGGTTAAATTCTGTCTTTTAATAATTTAAAAAAAAAATTCTCGAAAGTCCCCAAATTTGGTGTCTACGGACTCGGCTCGTCACGCTGAGGAACATATGTCAGCCCCAGCCTTCTGAGTCGCTCCCTTCCGAAGGGCCGCCATAGGCGGTCTCTCATATGCTGCCGGGGGACACGGTTAAATTCTGTCTTTTAATAATTTAAAAAAAAAATTCTCGAAAGTCCCCAAATTTGGTGTCTACGGACTCGGCTCGTCACGCTGAGGAACATATGTCAGCCCCAGCCTTCTGAGTCGCTCCCTTCCGAAGGGCCGCCATAGGCGGTCTCTCATATGCTGCCGGGGGACACGGTTAAATTCTGTCTTTTAATAATTTAAAAAAAAAATTCTCGAAAGTCCCCAAATTTGGTGTCTACGGACTCGGCTCGTCACGCTGAGGAACATATGTCAGCCCCAGCCTTCTGAGTCGCTCCCTTCCGAAGGGCCGCCATAGGCGGTCTCTCATATGCTGCCGGGGGACACGGTTAAATTCTGTCTTTTAATAATTTAAAAAAAAAATTCTCGAAAGTCCACAAATTTGGTGTCTACGGACTCGGCTCGTCACGCTGAGTAA